>NC_058131.1:530545954-530770247 GCF_016433145.1 Gracilinanus agilis | reverse complement strand
GGTGAAGGGGATAGGAGGGGCATGAATCAGGTAACCATGTTAAAAATGTATATTAATAAATGTTAAAAAAAAAAAAGAAATCACTAGCTTATGCTAAAATGGCCACCTCAGGAGAAACCCCAAGTCAGGAGAAACAAGCAGAGTGTCTGCTCACATCCTCCCCCACAAATTAACTGTCTCCAACCCTTCTCAACTGCCCCTCACCCAAAGTTCTCCAGGGGGGTCCCCTGGAATTCTGGGTGAGGCTCTCCCTGTACCTTTGCAGGGATTCCACGCTTTGCATCTGCACACAACAACTGGAAGCCAGATTGCAGAGAGTTTGGAATTCATTATAACTAGAGTAAATAGTAGAAACACAAAAGAAAAACAATTGCTTGAACACATGGGTTGAGGGGGATATTATTGGGGATGTAGACACTAAACAATTACCCTAGTGCAATTATCAATAATATCTTGATCAATGATACATGTGAAACCTAGTGGAATTGTGTGTTGGCTACGGGAGGGGTCAGGGGGGAGGGGTTTGAGGAGAGGGAAAGAACATGGATCATGTAACCATGGGAAAATATTTTAAATAAAATATATAATTAAATAAAGTATATTCAGAGTTCATGAACATTTAGGTGGAATACTTATAGGTGAAAGAAAAGCCAAAGGAAAAGTCTTCTCTCTATGTAACTAAGGTGAAGAGGAGGACTAGTTATAAAAATGGAACAGATTGACAAACTGAGAAGTTAAGAATACTTGAGGGAGTATTGATATATGTGTATAGAAGTACTCTCATATAAAGGAAAGAGATAATAGGCTATAGAACAATGGTCTGCAACCTTTTTGGTCGTGAGAGCCATAAAGGCCTGTGGAAGGAGGAGGATGGAGGCAGAAGGCACTGGAATATGGGGCAGGGGCTGAAGGGCCCCCTGGGGCACATCCTGGGGCTCTGCACTGACTGGCAGGTCCAGAGGTAGAGCCAGATATGGCTCCAGGGCCATACTTTGCTGACCCCTGCTATAGAAGAAGAATGTGAGCACTGAATTCATTGAGGAAGGAAGGAAGATGCCCTGGGGAAGAGTTGATAATAGCCACCAGAATCTTGAACAAACATCAAAAGAAGAGAGATTTCTGAATGACAGTGGGAAAGAAGGATTCTAGAATAACAGTGGCAGCAACTAGAGTAGGAAGGCAGATGAACTACCTCAAATAAAAGTTTAGAACTTTCCCTTAAAACAGTGATGGCAAACCTTTTAGAGACTAAGTGCCCAGATTGCACCCTCACATTGCATGTGAGCCTCCCCCACCCTTACCCCAGACAGGGGAGGAAGTGCTCCCATTGGGCTGCTGGGCAGAGGGGGAAGTGAGTCCTCAGATGTGGTGGAGAGGGTGAGGGGAGCAGCCCCCTCTGGGATGGGTGCCATAGATTCACTAACATGGCCTTAGGACAAAGGTGGCCAGCTGATGCCTTTTGATTTCACCATTAAACAAACACCATTCATCTCATCTCATTCTGCACAGAAGCCATCTGTGTTAGTAGTTAAAAATATAGCAAAGCCTGTTTATTGACTATAATTACCAGGGTTTATGATATCTGAAAGCATATAAGCACCATGCCAAATACCAGATAGGTAATACATAAAAATGTATAAGTTACATTTAGTTTTCCAATGAGAGTCATTGCCCAAGGTTATCTGAGAAAGAGCTGATTCAGTAACTCAATGAAGAATCTGGATGAAGACTTCCATGGCTGCATTCCAGTCTACCATTGAACTGGTTTAAAAACAGAACTGTCTTCCCTTCTTTCAATCCACTTCAATCCAAGGATCATTTACCACACACAAGATGTGTGCAAGATGAGCAGCAACAAGACATGGTGGAAGGCCAGTCAACCATGGAGTCAGAAACATCTACATTCAAGTGCTGCTTCTGACACATGGTAACTATGTGATAACAGGCAAGCCACTTAAACTCCTAGTGACCCATGGCCATTCTCCAAAACTATGAGTTATGGGGAGCTGCCAATCTGCATCAACAGAAAGGTTTTTCTCACTATGAATGTCCCACATGGGTAAAATTATAATATCAAAAAATAAATAAATAAATTAAACCTAGGAAGTATTATACTGTGCCCATGGTGGTAAACCTATGACATGCATGCCAGAGGGGGCATTCAGCACCCTCTCTGTGGGCACGTGCTGTTGCCCTCGCCCCAGTAGAGTTTGCCAGAGTTCATTACTAGAAAGCCAGAGGATGTGGGCTGGGCTGCTTCCCTCACTACATGCACCTGAGGACATTTCTCACATCTCTAAAAGGTTCACTATCATTGCCTTAGGGCTCCATGTTGGCTAACCTTTGGTATGCATGCCAGAGGCGGCTGCTCCCTTCCCCCTTTCCACACATGTCTGAGGACTTTTTTCCCATTATCCACCCCTCTGCCCAGAAGCCCAATGGGAACACTTCCTCCCTCCTCTGTCTGGGGTAAGGTAGTGGCTCACATGCAGTATGAAGGTTGCAGTTTGGACAGTCTCTAAAAGATTCACCATAGAGACAAAGACAAAACAAAAAGGGCTTCTGCTCTTAAGCTAATTACATTCTTCATACATTTTGATACATGCACACAAGGTTAGAGGCTGAGTAGTCCCTTGTAGTGATTTCTGTAAAAGGATAATCTCAAACACCCTGTCCAAGTTTAAAATTCTAAAATTCTGTTTACACAAACCCAGAATTTCGCTCATCAAAATCACTTTGCATCTTCTTTGTATGTATTTTGAATTTAGTTCATATATGTTTCTTCCCCACTCCAACCCATACTAACCCCACTTCTGATCCTCTAAGTAAAGCTCCTACTTCTTTGAGAGAAGCATCTATTTTCATTTTTTGTCTTTCTTTTCCTAGCACGGTGTCTGGTCATCTGTAGGTATTTAGTAAATGCTTGTTGTAGCTATTTTTGATTCTAAAATCTGATATTTATATATTTGGGAAGGGGAAAGGAATGGGGAAGAAAGGAAGGGAAAAGGAAGAAAGGAAAGGGAAAAGGAAGAAAGAGGGGAGGGGGAAGAGTAAAGGAAGAAGAAAGGGTGAGAGAAGAGGAAAAGGAGAGGAAGGGCATTTATTAAGGATCTAATATGTGCCAGAGCCTATGCTAAGCACTTCACAAATATTTCATTTGATCTTCACTATAACTCTGGGAAACAGGTGCTATGATCCCCATTGTACAGTTGAGGAAACAGAAGCAGACAGAATTTGACATGACTGCCCAGAGTAGCATAGCTAAGGAGTTATCTGGGCCAGATTTACACTCTTCCTGAGTTCAGGGTCAGCACTCTATCAACTGGACCAGCAGTTACCACTGTCAAGAACAGGTAAATGTGAAATTGAGCAGAAAAAAGAGCCAAACAGGAAATCTAAGTAAATCTGTTGAAAAATTGGGAAGAGCAACTTACATTTATAGTGGTCCTTAACATTCAAAAAGAGCCATGGCTTCCCCACAGTGGATGTTCTCTTCAATCCACTATTGCCATGGTAGAGTTTCAGGTATTGCTGTGTACAAAGACATCAATCAACTAATTAGTTATTTAGTGGCCATCCTCCCACTGATGAGTTTCTCTGCACTTAGCTACTAGGCTTCTTATGATTGTCTATCCTCATGGGCCCCACACTCAAAGACGGTGCAGTTTGATCGGGACGGCCTGAATCTAGGCTTCACTGGGGTGACCTTTGAGAACTTCCATGCCAGAATGAAGTATTAGAATAGAATTTCAATGACGGTTTATCTCTCCTGAAGAATTAGCAATTTTCATAAAATTCCTGACTATCCTCTGAGGTAGCAGAGCAGAGTGATGTTTTGGGAGTGGGAGGACCTGGGTTTGAATCCAACTCTGCTACTTACTACTTGTGTGCCTTTAACCAAGTCATTTAAGCTCTTTTGGGCCTCGGTTCCTCATCTGTAAAGGTTTGTCCGGGAATTCTTAATCTAGGGTCTAGGATCTTTTAAAAAATACTTTGATAACTATATTTCAATATATTTGATTTCTTTCATACTCATATATTTTATTTTATGCATTTTAAAAATATTATTATGAGAAGAGGTTCATAGGCTTTATCAGATTGCCAGAGATCTATTAAAGGTTCTACTTGATCTCAAAAGTCTCTTCCAGATCAAAATCATGATTCTATGATTGAAAGCTACTCTCGAAAAAAAACACCCAAAATATGTAGTGGCTTTGGACAACTGAAATGTCAATGACCTGACATTTGGCATTTTGTTATTAAGTCATGATTGTAATATTGGAGTGAATCACAGATGCTAATTGCCTTGTGACTCACATGATTATAATATTATTATTACATAATACTGCAATTATTCATAGCATAGGGGCAAAAAGGCAGAAAGATAAACTGGGTTATTAAGTCTAACTTTCATTATATTGAGCAAAGCACTAATTATTCTTATTCATTTTTAATGGTACACAGGACCCCAATTCAACAGCTTGGTTTTTTGGTTTTTTTAAACTGCTAATGGTCCAAAAAGCTATTTCCTAGCCTGGAGGAGTAGAAGCTTATTCATAACCTTTCCTGAAGGATTCTGTTTGTGTGTGCCACTGACTACAGCTAGCTGCCTGTAATCAGTCATACTGATTCCCTCTCCTTCCTCCTTACCCGCCTCCTGCCTTTCTCTACCTGAGGGTCTTTTGTATTTAGCTGAATTCTTTAGTGACAGGATCTATAGGATAAACTAGGCCACAGGGGGTAGGAATGCACACATGCTTTCAAGCTAATTTGGATACAGGCCTGCTGTGGCTCTCAGCTTACAAGGTCAAAGTTAGATAGTTCTTAAGTTATTTTTTGTTCATTTCTGTGGAAAAATGCATAGCAAAAGTAGGAAAACTTCTATTTCTTCCCTAAAATGGTTCTCCCTATGATCCAGTTTTATCTATGAGGTGCAGATCATCCAGTGACATATAGAAAGTCCTAGTCCCTATCTGGAGAAAATGAGAAATACCAGATAAATTTGTTCATTTTATAAACTGGGTAGTTTTATTGGATTTTTATGTGTCCTTAAGTCAATCTGCTTTGAGAAATAATTTTTATTGTAATTTCATATCAAGAAGTTAAAAAATGTTTCTCTGTGAAGTGTTTACCCTTCACCATTATGACTCAATCAGTACCCAGAAAATTTCATTTTAAAGGGTAGCCCTAGAGACAGTATTTCATTTTTAGGGCTTTTCCTTTTCTTTGATACAAAAAATACTAATATCTTGCTGTGAACTTAAGCTTCTGCAGAGCTTGGTCCAGAAAGTAGAGAACAGAAGGAAAAAGAAAAGTCAGAGAATTCTTCTTTTTTATAGAATGAATAAACAAATATAAATACATAAATGTGTATATACACATATACATATGTGTGGATATATAATGTATGTATATAGTCAGAGAGAGAGAATGATTGAGATAGAAGGGGAGAAGAGGAGGGAGGACTGAGGAAAAGAAGGGATGAAAAGGAATATAGTATAATGGACAGGGGGCTTTGAAATCAAAGAAACTTCAGTTCAGTTCTTGCATCTGACATAATACTTCCTTTGTGTCCCTGGGCGAGTCACTTAAGAAATTCTCTAAATTGCAGACAAAATGTCCATCTGCACTAGCAGTTCCACATTAAGAGTTCTCTATATTATACCAGTGAAATCACAGTTTCAGTCCTCCTAATGCCATATATATATATATATATTTTTAACCCTTGCCACCTTTCATTTTAGAATCAATGTTGTATATTGGTTCCTAGGCAAAAAAGTGGTAAAGGCTAGGCAATTGAGGTTAAATGACTTGCTCAAGATCACACAGCTAGGAAGTGTTCTGATTCCTAGACCTCCCATTTCTGGGCCTGGCTTTCTATCCACTGAGTCACATAGTTGCCTCTTGGGTAAGTCTTGAAACTACTTGCCCAAATTCTGACCTGCCTTACAAAAAATGCTAGAAGCTAGACATGCAAAATTAAATCAAGAAATAACAATATAAGAGGTGGTATAAGAGAAAGGACCCTGAAGTTAGAGTTGAGGACTAAGGTTCAAATCTCAATTCTGTCACTTACTGCTTGTATTACTCTGGATTTACTTTCTTCATCCAAAAATGAGTAAATTAGACTACATGATACCTAGACTCCTTTTCAAGTCTGAAATCAACACAATTTGTCCCAAAAAAGGGTCATAGAAAGATCCACTGAAAAGATCTGAAATTTCCTGATTTCTGATTTGAGATGGCCTGTCAGGATTGGTCAGCACTTCTGGATTCATCTGTAACATATTACACACTAAAATTTTAAGTATTTTTGCAATTTATTCTTTGACATAAATATTCTTTTATAAGTATGTTATTTAAACTGGATTTAAACTAAAAATTAATCTCACCCTCTTTCACCTTCTAATTCATTTTTGGTATGATTGGAAAGTCCTGCGTAGCTAAGGAAGTATGTCAGTCATAAATTAGACTAAAATCTGTAGGAGCAATATATAGTTAAACAGCCTACTAAGCCACCCAGTAACTCAAAAGAAACTAGACATGAAGGCTAGGCATAATAAAGCAGGGTGAAGTTAATTTTCTTTAGCCAAAGTTTTCTATCAGTTAAAACAGTCTGCTAATTTTTTTTAATGTTTAACTTTTTCATCAAGTATCTGAATCTTAAATATCTCTATTTCTCAACCATGGCCCTTATATTATATTCTTGAGCTCCAAATGAGCCCCAAATACATCTCATTTAAGCATTTCATGCTGATTGCACTTGAATGAATAGTAGTATCCCTTCTGGCTGCTAATGTATTTAAAAACCACGTCCTCCCAAATACAGAGAATTTGTTACTCAAGTGCATTAGCCAACAGCCACAGAGGCCCAGTTTAAGCCATACCCACATTAGTAAATTAGCTTAGGGGTTTAACACAGCTGTTCTCTTAGTGATTAATGGGACCTGAATTGCACAGTGCCTTTGTTTCACTGGCAAAGTGTGCTTCACCAGAGCTTTCCATTAGCACCACCAGTCCAAATGTCCTATTAAACTTCTACACCATGCATCACCTTCTTAACAAGAAGCCATTTATCAGTCCATAACCATCAAGAAGATCATTCTTTTGGCTAGTTTCATCTGAGACACAAGGAACAGCACGACTTACATTAATTGCCCATGATTTGCTTCATGGGCTCTGAGAGACCACAAAAATATCCAAGTTTGTTTCAAATTCAAAATCTGGAGAGAGTGCCCTCCTCTCATGCTGAAGAACAACCCCCAGATTTATAAGATTCCATAAACTTCTTAGCACCATCATCCATATGCAGAACTAACAAAGAAGAGGGTTTGTTCACATCTGGAATGGAAATACTAACGGGGGAGGAGGAAGTCGGTTAAATACTTTCTCCAACACTTGCCCTGTAAAGGTTAGGAAAAATTATTTTGCTGACCTGCTTATGTACGGTTTATGCATTCTAGCCTTCCCTTTCACCTAGTCCACACTGTAAATTTTTGCCTTCACGGAGAGTTCTTGTGATGGTGTTCCTACTTGTGGAGAGGGGAGTTGAGACAGAGAAGGGCTGTAACTGCATGATGCTAATTTTATATGAATGTATATATTCACTCTTTTGTCAAGGGCTCTAATGGCTTTTGACAAGGCTCATTACTGGTGTCTGTGTGTCTGGATCTTCATATCCTGGGTGGCGTGATGTCTTTGCTCAATATAGACTCCCCTTCCCAGACCCAAGTAAGATATTCCTCCATGTCTCCATGCCTCCAACTACTGAATGCAAGGCTGAACTTACTAGAATTGTCTAGCTAGTGATGAGCAAACTTTTTAAAGATGGGGCCAAAGGAAAGGAAATGCTCATTTGTCAGTCTGTTTCTAAGGAAACTCTTTTGAAGTTTCATTGCATTATATATCCTACTCATTGTATTTGTCAGATTAGGAATAATGTCATGAAGCCAGATAGAACATTTCAGGGGGCTCCATCTGGCCCACAGGCTGTAGTTTGCCCATCACTGGTGTAGCTACAACACTTGAAAATGGAGAAATACTAGCAGATGCCTCAGAACTCTATTCTAACCCATTCATTTAATAGAAGAAACTGAAGCAAAGAAATGATGGATGTGATAAATACAGAGAAACATGGAAAGAGAGATTTGAACTGAGGCAGAATGAAGTAAAGCCAAGAAAACAGTATAAAGCAGTAACTACCAAAACGTAAACAGAAAGAATGACACTCCTTCCCCGCAAAAAAGCAAAAGTAGAAGTAGCAAACCAAAACAATTTTCAAGTATCATCTCACATCCATCACATTGGCTAAAATGACAAATACTGGAGAGGATGTAGAAAAGTGGAAACACTAACATATTGCTGATGAAACTGTGAACTGGTCCAACCATTTTGGAGAACAATCTGGAATTATGCTCAGAGAACTATAAAACTGTGTATATCCTTAGATCCAGCAATATTATTGCTGGGTGAGTTTCCTAAGGATATCAGGGAAAAAGGAAAATAATTTATAAGTACAAAATATTTATAGCAACTTTCTTTGTGGTAGCAAAGAACTGGAAGTCAAGAGATGCACATAAATAAATTGTGGTATTTGATTGTGAAAGAATACTACTGAACCATAAGAAATGATGAGCAGATCAATTTTTTTAAAATGTGGAAAGAACTACATAGGATAAGGAAAAGTGGAATAAATAGAATGAGGAGAACATTGTACACAACTACAGATTTAATATTTGAAGAATAACTTGGTGAATATTCAACTCCAAAGAATGAACTGAGAATTAGAAACATGAAAGATATAGCTATATATTTTGCCAGATGATACTTTCTATAGTGTGGGGAAGTGAGAGAAGGGCTGAATAAAAAAAAAACTGTTAAGTAGATGTAACAAAAATTAAGCAGGCCCTGAATGAAGAGATATGAGAATACATCTCCTATATATCCTTTTATGGATGTGGGAGGCCCCCAGGTGTTACACATTGGCCATGTTTTGGGACTTTTTTAGTGTGTCAATCAGTTATGCTGGTTTTTTTTCCTCTTTAAAAAACATGTCATATAGGATGGCTCTCTGAAAGGGAATGGGGAGAAATATTTGGACTAGTTATGCTGATGTAAGAAACAAAGTATCATTAAAAATTTATTTTAAATAAAAAGAAACTAAGGCCCAGGGAAATGGAATGACTTGCCAAATTGCACACAGATAATAAATGACAGATTCAGGATTAAAACTCAGCTCTTACGCCTCCAAAAACCAGTGCTTTTCCCATTCTAGCTCTATTTTTTAAAAATTATCTCATTGAAAAAACACATATAAATACACAAAGAAACAAGCAAAAAAGCAGGGATCTCTGCATTCATCATACATATCATTTCTTAGCCTCAGTTTCTTTATCTATAAAAAGAATGGGTTGAACCAAATGAGTTTTGAAGCTCCTGCTGATATCTCTCTATTTGGAAGTAATAGAGGGAAATAATACTAGTTAGGCCAGTTGGGATAGTACCTTGGATTGGGCAGGAGAGTCTGTTTTAAGCAAAGACATTACATATCCCTGGATGTATTCTTTGTCCTTCAGAACATGGAAAATAAGAATTAAAAGGAAACTCAGAGACTAACTCATAGCTGAATGTCTTCTTCAGCATATTGGCATGTGGTCATTCAGCCTTTCCTCAAAGACCCACTATATTCCAAGACTGTTCTTTCCACTTCTGCATAGTTCTAATATTTGTGAAAGAAGGCAACTAAGTGGCTCAGTGATGGACCTAATTCAATCAGGAAGACCTAAATTCAAATCCAGCCTCAGATGGTTCCTCACTGAGTGACTCTAGGCAAGTCACTTAACCTCTGATTGCCTGACAAAAAAGATCCACTGGAGCCACTAGAGAAGGAAATGGCTAATCACTCCAGTATCCTTGTCAAGAACACACCATGCATAGTTATGGTCATGAAGAATCAGACATGACTGAACAACTGAACAACGACATCAATGCCTAGGTAATTTCCCCTTATATCAGCCAAGGTTTGTCTTCTTGCCACCCCCAGATATTGCTCCCAATCTAGTTCTGCCCTCTGGAGTCAAATAGAATAAGGCTCTTCTCTTGTTCACTGTAATATCCTTCAGGTCTTTGAGGACTAAAATCAGGATCAGATTGACCCTGAGTCTTCTCTTCTCCAAGGTGAACATCTCCAGTTCAGCCTTCTCATTTTGTAGATTTGGAGTCTGAAGTCCATAGGAGTTAGATGACTTTCCCTAAGGTCATCCAGAAAGGAAGTGGCAGAGATACAATTCAAACCCACATTCTCCAATTCCAAATTCAGTAGTCTTTTGCTTAGAACTACAAACACTACAGCTGTGTTCTTAGCAATTATGACCTACATGGAAGAAATTTAATCATATTGGTACTCCAACACCTTATATTTCAGGAGCATTTTACAATTGCAAAGTGCTTTATCATTCATTATCTTGAGTTACATACACCTTTTTGAGATAAGCAGACAAAGGTCATCTCCATTTAACATGAGTAAATTGAGGTTCAAGGGGTAATCAGACCAAGTTATAAAGATGAGAAGTGGCAGAATTGAGATTTTTACTCCCAATCATGTTACAGTGACTTTCTAATGTGATATTAATATTACTCTGTACAACTTAGGACAGGTAGGTAACACAAAGGATAGGTAACACAAAGGGCCTAGAGTCAGGAAGATTTGAATTCAAATCCAGATTCAAGTACTTAATAGTTGAATGACCCTAGACAAGTCATAATACTGAATGACTTGGTTCATTTATTTGAAAAGTGAGCTGTAGAAGGAAATGGCAAACCCAACAATCTTTGTCAAGAAAATCCCAAATGAGGTTATGATGAGTCAGGAACTAAAAAACAATATGTGAATTGGTTAAAATTGTTTATTGCCTTCATACATTTTGGATCCCCAAATCAGTCTTCTTGAGTTTGGCATTATTTATTTTTTTCTGTTGAATAGGAGAAAATGTATCAAGTTGCAAGCAAAACAATAATTAAGTGCAAACAAGAGTTTGTGTGTTCTTCCACAAAATAGCTTTAAAAACAGATGTAAAATTGAATTTGTGCTCTCTCCATAATATATAGCACATTTCAATTCACTTTTTATCATCAAAGGCATTGTCCCTACCTATTACCATAGAGTTTTCATAATTTAAACTAGGCATGTTCTTAGTTGGATGAAAGGAGGGACAAGTGAATTTTTTTAATACATAAGTGGACTAGAACTGTGGTGGTGAACCTATGGCACGCTTGCCAAAGCAGGCACTCAAAGCCCTCTCTGTTGGCATGTGCATCATTGCCCCAGCACAGAGTTCACCAGAATTCATTACTAGAAAGCCAGAGGGATGTAGGGCCAGGCTGCTCCTCTCCCACTCCACAGGTGCCTAAGGACATTTCTCACATCGCCCACCCCTCTAAAAGGTTCACCATCACTGGCCTAGAATATATACAAGGAGAAATCCAAACTGAATTTTTATGTATACATTAGAAGCAGCAGCATTGTACAGTTTAAGAACCCTTCCTCTGGAATCAAATCTGAAGCTTACTACCTATGTGACCTTGGGCAACTCAACCTGCCTTGGCCTTAGTTAATTCATCTGTAAAAATTAACTAGATGGTCTCTGAGGTCTCTTCTATCTATGGCACATGACTACCTACTCTCACTATTATACCTACATGTGTAGCCTGCACAAGTTTCCACCTTACAAAACTGATGACATTTCTTCTCCTTGGTTCAAAACTGAGTATTTCAGTGCAACTTATACCTCCCAACTGGGGTACTTAGGTATCACATTGTAATAGTGCCAGGAAGACTCAGCTTCCTGTGTTCAATCTGGACTCTGACATCTACTAACTATGTGACCCTGGATAAGTCACTTAACCCCGTTTGCCTCAGTCTCTTCATCTATAAAATGATCTGGAGAAGGAAAAGGCAAAGTACTCCATTATTTTTGCCAAGAAAACCCCAAAGAGGGTCACAAAGAGTTGGCAATAAATGGGTTATACCATATCAAAATGAGCCACTAATAGATTTTCATAAAAGTGAATAGTAGAGTTTATATATAAGGGAGATGGTATGAGATAGTATGGGTCAAAGGAGTGGGGCTTCCTAGGGGATATGGATTCTGAACTGAGTTCTAAAGGTATAGAGAGACAATCTGACCATGCCTTCTCTGTCTCCTTTGCTGAATCCTCTTCCAGATAACATATTCTGGGTTCTGTCCTGAGTTTTATTTTCTTCTCCCTCTCTACTACTTCATTAAGTGATCTCATCATCTCCTATAGATTTAACTACCATCTCTATGGTGTGGATTGGTGATAATTCTTAAATCTACCTATCCTACCCCAATCTTTCTGCTGACTTCCAATCTTGCATCTCCAAATGCCTTTGAGACATCTTGAACTGGATGTCCAGTTATAGTAAACTAATATGTTCAAAATGGAACTCATTATCTTCCCCCCTAAACCCACCCTTCCTGCTGCCTTGTCTATTACTATAGAGATCAACCTCTGCCAGATCCCTCAGGCTCATAACCTAGAAGTCATCCCAGACTCTTCACTATCTCTCAGTCGTCTTATCCAAGTTGTTACCAAAGCCTGTAGATTTCACCTTTACAGCATCTCCAGAACAGACCCCCTTCTTTCCTCTGACATTGCCACCAATCTGGTGCATACCCCAATCATCAAATGTCTTGAATTATCACAACAGCCTCTTTTGGGGTCTGCCTGCCTCAAGTCTCTCTCTACTCTAATCCACCCTCCAATTCAGCCACTAAAATGATTTTCCTAAAGCTGAGGTCTAACCATATCACCTGCTTCTACTCAGTAAACTCCAGGGACTTCTTATTGCCTCCAGAAGCAAATAAGAAATTCTTTGGTATTCTTTGGTTGTCCCCTGTACCTGTAATTATCTCTCTCATCATATCTATCTCCTAACTTCCTTGGCTTTCTTTGAGTCCTTACTAAAATCTCATCTTCTATAGGAAGCCTTTCCTAATCTTCCTTTTAAATACTGCCTTCCCTCTGGGTTACTCTTAATTTATCCTCCTTGTAGCTTGTCTTACCCATCAGTCTGTGAGACTCTTGAGACTAGGGATTGGTTTTTTGACTTTGTATCTCCAGTACTTAGCACCAATGCCTGGCACACAGTAGGCACTTAAAAATGTTTGTAAACTGAGTACCTTTAACACTAGATGTACTATGTTGAAAGAGTCAGAAAATGAGGAAGTCAGGGCACCATCTTACAGAATTGATTCTGCCACTCAATAGCTATATGAACTGGCAAATCTGAAGATCTGGGTTTGTAACTTTGGGCAAGCCACTCGAATTCTATGAGCCTTAGTTTCTTCATATATAAAACGAAGAAAGAAATATTAAACTGCTTCATAAGACTGTTGTGAGGAAGAGACCATAAACCTAAAAGTTCTGTATAAATGCGAGTTCACATACTGTGAATTACAATAACACAGTTATTGATCCAAATGCCCATAAAAAAGCCATTGCAGGTGCTTGAGTAGGAAAGTGACCATATAAGTAGTTAACCTTGCTAGGTCTTAGATTAATCAACTATAAAATGGGGAAAGGGGAAGGAGCTTGAGTAGATTATCTTTAGATTCTCTTTCAGGCCTTGGATTTTAGTTTCCAAGTTACCTGTGGTCAAGTCTATGTATGTCCTGAGACATAAGACATATCATGTTTTGCACATAGAAGGATCTCAGTAAAAGTCAGTTATTGATGCCGATGACAATAATAATAACTGCCATGTATAAAGTGCTTTAAAATGTAAAAAGTGCTTAAATATATTATCTGATTTAATTGTCTTAAAAATCCCATGAATATTATTATCCTCATTTTACAGATGAAACTGGAGGTCCTAGTGTGTAAGTGATTTGACCATAGTCATAGTCACACAGCTAGTAAGCTTAAAAGACAGAATTTAAAAGATTTCTTTAGCTTCCCAGTATATCCTTTCCACTACATCTCTAAAAAAAGGTTTCCTTAAAATCTTATATTTTGCAAAATGATGGAAATAAATTCCTGCACATCTGTTTGAAAACAGAACACTATTAAAGACTTTTGGAAAGGCAGCAGACTAAATTGTCCCAGTGTGTGGAACAGCAATAAGACGAACTTAGAAAAAGAATTTCTACACCAGTCAAACAAAGGTATTCCACAGCACCGAGATGCTGGGACACGCTGGGGAGGTCAGTGCTGGTCTCACTAGCAGAACAGTAGACTGCTGCACCATTTCAGCATAGAGTCATTTGTGGCCTTAATTCATGCTGACATTCCACACTCTACAAAAATAATAAGACTAATAAAAGTCTGGTAATAAATATATGAGTTATCAGAGTTCAGTATAAATGAAATTAATTGTATTTTAATATCCTTTTGCTTTTCAAACACATGAGATGGACATGCAATACTTGCCCATTCCAGCTCATTTTCTCATTTTTTTAAAAGGTCTGATTTTGGCTCTCTTGAATGTGGATGAGAAAGCCCTGCACGACCTACTTTCTTCACTGAGTAAATATTTAATTTGTTCTCTGTTGGAAGCGGGGACACCTGCATAGTCTCTTGTAATCAGGAGCTCTGTTTATTTTGCTATATTTTTTGTTAGTTGGTCCACCATTCTGCTTTCATGATTGAATACCTTGACTCTCTTTTCTTCATAGCTCATATCCAGTTATTCATTAAACCTGCCAAATCTTATTTCACAAAGCTTTTTAGATTAATCTCTTCTTTATTATCATTGCTGTCAAGCTAAATTTAAGATTTGAATTCTCTATACTAGTTGTTAGTACCTTCCCTCACTAATGGTTAGAGATGGGGACTAGTCTTGAGATACCATTGTTATGGAGATCTACCAGTGTGGAAACTCTCTTTAACAAAGTGGATTAGCACTTTCTTGGCAACTTATGGTCTTAGAGAGCTGCCTAGAGCACTGAGAAGTTAAATGATTTACCTATTAAATCAGCAAGCATCAGAGGTGGAACTTAAACCTAGTTTTCCAGGCTCTAAGTCCAGCTCTCTGACCCTTTGCCATCCTTTGCCATGCTGCATCCCTCTACCACAAATCACCTTGTACACACCATGTGTGCACGCGTGCATATGTGTGTGTGTGTGTGAAGTATTTACTTATCTGTGTACAGTTTCTACTCCTCGTAGAATGTTAGCTTCTTAAGGTAAAGGATGTTTGGTTTTTTTGTCTTTGTTTTTACCTCTAGGAATCTACAAGAACGTTTGTGGAGACAAAGCTACCTTGGAGAGTGGACACATTCACACAACGAAGGAAGAAGTGCAAACCAGTATGCTTCCATATGCCATTACTATAACTACGACTGTTAACACAAAGGAGTTCAAAGAAAAGAGAGATCCCACAGAATATGAAGATGTTGGGGAATGCTTCATGGAAGAAGCGGGGTTTGCACTGTAAAGCTATAATGAAAATAGGTGGGAAGGAGGGAAAAGGTAAATTTCAGGCAAAGTAGGAATAGCAAAGGCCAGGGGGGAAATGAATATTACACAGGGACAGAAAAGCAAAACTATAGTCTTGGACTGCCTGTCAAAAAGATGAATGTTGGAGAGTTGTGGGAAACTGAATCAAGATACACAGGCGGGATGAGACCAGATTTGGTAAGACTTCAAATGTTAGGGGAATTAGACTTAAGGGGGAAGACAACATATTCTAGAGTTCTCTTAAGCATATTAATGATGTTTCCAATCATTATAGACAGGATAGATTGGAAAAGAAAAAGTTGTAAGCTCTTAAATCAGCTAAAAAGGAAATCTATGTAATATGATATAATAGTCAGGGTACTGAATTTGGAATCAAATGACCTGAGTTCAAATCCCAACTCTGTAATTACTTACATGACTTTGAGTAATTCACATAAAGGGGATGGAATAGAATGCCCACGCTAGCTCTAAATCAAGGATCCTAAGAATATATTTATGTATACTGAATTAAAATTAAGTTGTTAGTCATTTTCAGTTCTGCTTGTTCTTTGTGACCCCATATGGGGTTTTCTTAGTAAAGATACTGGAGTGGTTTGACATTTCCTTCTCTAACTCATTTCACAGATGAGCAACTGAGGCAAACAGTTAAATGACTTGCCCAGAGTCATATAGCTAATAAGTGTCTAAGGCCAGTTTTGAACTCAGGAAGATGAGTCTTCCTAATTCCAAGCCCAGTGCTCTATTTACTGTGCCACCTAACTGCCCAAATAATAAATAGCTCAAGAATGTAATATATTGTGCTAAGCAATGGTGACAATGGGAACAGAAAGGAGAGCATAAATTTTGAAGAAAATAATAAGTCTTGGTGAAAATTAATAAGGATATAGCAAAAAGACAAGATTTCCAGTGTCAGTCTAGAAAAAATGGTAATACTGCCATAGGAAATGGAGTTAAGTAGGAAGGGAAGCCAGTTATAGGACTCAAGTTGATGACATGAATATTAGTCATACTGACCTGTGTTGATAATAGATTATCACTATTCTTTTTTTCTTTTATGTTATTTTCAAAAGTGTTGGAGCAATATAATAAACTAATTCAACACAAACTTAACCATAAGTAAATATATCTTTGCCTCTTTCTTAATCCTTATGTAACCAAAGGGACAAAACCAAAAGTCTGACATGTTTAATCTCTGGGCTTCTCATCAGTTCTACTCTATTGCTTGTGCCCCCACTGAGAGCATCCCCAGGAAACAGTAGAATTTAGTTCATAACTAGGTCTCTCCAGAAAATGTGAAGAGCGCACTCATCTTTCATGCGAACATTCAGATTTTATTTATTCCAATAGAAAATGTAAATGACTTGCATGGAGGCCATAAATTGTCAAATACAATTCTACTTTCCTCTCTAATGGTCCTTATCTTCCCCAGGAACTTATAAAATTATTTTATTAGCTGACTTCTTAGTAAATCAAATGAGTTAGGATTGTTTTGGAGGTCCATAGGAAATAAATAAATGAATTAAAGAGATTGACCAACCCAGGCCTCAGATCTTTAGTGCATGAAGAAAGTATAGGGAGCAGCTGGATAGCTCAGTGGATTGAGAGCCAGGCCTAGAGATGAGAGGTCCTAGGTTCAAATCTGGACTCGGACACTTCCTAGCTGGGTGATCCTGGGCAAGTCACTCGACTCCAATTACCTATCCCTTATATTGATTCCAAGGCAGAAGATGAGGGTTTAAATTGTTGTCGTTTTTTTAAGAAGAAAGTATAAATGGTGCTGTAAGTGGTTACTCTTTAAAATCAAAGCAAGGATAATAAGGAAGGTTTACCCACCTTCCCCCTGCCTGGATCTGGCAAGCACTTTTACAGACTTTGAAAAAAAATTACCTAAGCAATTTCTCTTTCCTGAGTTTCCCTCTTATCAACTATGGTCAGTCATAAGTGATCTTTTATTCACTTCTACTAATTAACTGCATAAAAGGGGAGTATAGTGGAAGATGCCAGTGACTAGCTTAATATATGTAAAAATAAAGGGTCAGTGGTTTAAACCTCTGTCCATAATGCTAGAGTTTTCTTCCCACCTGGAGGATGAACTAAAATAAAATCTTAACATGTTGATTTTATTAATAATTTTATAAGCTAGATGGAAGAAAATAAATGATACAACTTACCCTTAGGATAATGGAATCATTGCTCAACTAGATTCAGATTGCTTAAGTTCAAGCATCAAAATTGAAGCTCTAGTCTCAGGAGCAAGGAGTAGAGAAGTGAGAACTATGGGAGAATCCATCTCCTGGGCTTCCCAGGAAAAGGAAGATAGGGTTTTGGAATAAATCTGCCTGCCCATATTCCTAAGGTGGAAGAATACCAAAAAACACAAGTGCCACTTCTCTTTTGCTTTCCACCCTAGACCTCCAAATGCTGCCATTCATTGATACCTGCTGGTTATATAAGTGCAAAATATATACCAAAATAATAAATCCATCCTCCCCCAGCTGCGAAAATGATAAGAGGGAAGATGAAGAAGACACACTAGCAGCTGAAGGAATCAAGAAAAATCTCACAAAGGAAGTGATACTTGGACTGAGCACTGAAAGAAGTCAGGGATTCTATAAGGTGGTAGGGTGGAGGGAGTACATTCCAGGAAAGGGGAACAACTTGTTCAGAGTCACAGAGCCTGAAGATGGAATGTTGTGTACAAGAAACAGCAAGTAGGCCAGTCTGACTGGAATGTAGAGGGCATGAAGGAGAATAATGTGTAGCCAGCCTGGAAAGGTCATCTGGAGCCAGATTGTCAAGGGCTTTAATGAGAGAGGAGTTTGTATTTTAACCTCGAGACAACAGAGAGCTTTCTGGGCTGGGAAATGATATGGTCAGACCTGGAACTTGGGAATATCACTTTGGCAGTTGTGATGGGGAGGAAGAATGAGGAGGGGAGAGATTTGACCTAGAAAAACCACTGAAGAGCCTCCTGAAACTACAGTCCAAGTGAGAGGCAGTGATGGCCTGAATCATGATGATGGCTGTCTGAATGCAGAGAAAGAGATCCATACAAGAGATTGGCAGGGATATAATCAGCATAAGCTGACAACTAATTGGAAATGAAGACAAAGGAAGAAGAGCGAAAGATTCAAGGACCACTTTGAGGCTGTGTACTTGAGTGACTAGAAGGATAATAGTGCTCGCAACAGGAACTGGAAACTTCAGAGAAGTAGTGAGTTGGAGGGTAATGGAAAGGAAAAAAATGAGTTCTATTTTGGATATGTTGAGTTTGAAATGCCTATATATCACATTCAACTGAAAATGGCCAAGAGCCAGTTCATAAGCCCAATGGGCAGATCTGGAGAAAAGCTAGGGCTAAGTTGTTAGGAGTAATGTACATAGAGATAACCCATGGGAACTGATGAGATCACTGAGAGAAAGACCTCTTTAAAAACAAACAAAAAAACCCCACCATTTTACCAAAATGTTCCATTTCTGCAAAATGAATTACTATCTTTAGACAAGGTGTGATTATGGTAGCCAATAAAAAGGAATTCTCTCTGGCAAATCAGTAAGTAACAAGATTCTAAAATCATATGGTATTGCTTAAATAGTCACATGACTTCCTCACCAACTGCACTAATCGATATCTTTCAAGCACTAGGAGTTGAAGATTTTTTACTTGGTAGTATTTCCTTTTATTCTGGTTTCCTCAGACCTTTCAAACTTCTCATCTCCCATTTTCTCCAGCAAATGTAAGAATCTGAAAAATGACTTAAGACATTTTACCAACTATGTTATCTAAGAACCTGACTGCCCTGGAAATACTTTAAGTAAATAAATTGAAAAGTACAAGAAAATATTCAGTTTCATGCTTTGGTTTTCATTGAATGATTATGATAATAATGACAATGTTAATGATTATCATTAATTGGTGACTTGATATCAGTGTATTGAAAATGTACTGAAAAAGAAAAACTAAAAAAAATAGTTGAAGGGGAGGAGAAGAGGGATTTTACTTGATCACTTCCTGAAAGAAGAGAAGAGTAATAATTAGATAACTAGATAGAAGATAAAAATGAAAAAGAATTGATAAGTATGACAAAAATCTAGGCTATGGAAAGGGCTGACAAACCTTGAGGATAAAGGGAAGAAAGTCAAAGGAATACCTTAAAAAGGATTAAACTAAAATAATTGAAGAGACAAAGTATTATCTTTATGGAGGAAGAGGAGGTAAAAAATCTTAATTCAGAAAAAATTCAATATGGATTAGATATTCCAATAAAACAAAAAAGAGTGGCAAGTGAGGTAATACAACAAAATTTTCTATACATCAAGGGAATCAAAGAAGTAGGAATTTCAATCATATTATCAGACAAAAGGAAAAAAAAACAAAACACAAAATAAAAGAGACACAGGGATATCATATCTATCTCTCTTTGTGTCATATTCCTCTAGGGGACAATAAGTTCCATGAAAGAAGTAGCCATTTCCCTATTTAAACTTTGGAAATACAACCTTTTCTTCCATAGCATCTAACACAGTAGTCTGTATACAATAGGTACTTAAATGATCCAGTTTTGTTCAGTTAGACAGTTGCAAAGAGCAAACTAAGAAATGTGCTGGCCATCAGAAGCAAAAAGGTTCTGCAAAAAACTTTGAAAGACTTAAGAACTCTGCTTCTTGCAGTAACTCATCACAGTTTTAAAGGATCTATGATAAAGCATGACATCCACCTCCTCAGAGACAGATAACAGACTGCTTGCAGAATGAGAAATAGATTTTAAATGTAGATCTTTTGCTTGAATTTATACATTTATTAGAAAGATCTGGATGTTTTTTTTCTAATGTGGGAGAGCTGGGAGTAGAAAGGAAAGAACAAAAATATTTGTTAATTTTTTGAAAATGTTTTTTAAGTTAAAGAGAAAGTAATTCCAGGGTACAAATTTGCCACAAACAAACTTCATACAATTTATTTAAGCAAAAATTACCAAAGAAAAATATATAAGACCTTCTCTTTGTGATGGCTTTAACATACAAAATGCAAATCAGAAAAGGGAACTATGCTCGGTATTACTTCTGCTGCTTGTATTGAAGGTATTCTATAGGCCTTTCAAGCCAAACAGGAAATAGATCTTTCTTTTCGTCTAATCTCAGGAGGATAAATTATGAGGTTTGTAAAGGAGACTTTGGTTATGGAATGATGTCAAACATTTTCCCCCCACAGGAAATCAAACCCTACTCCAATTAGTCTTACAGATAATGAACTAATCTTCCTAATGCACAGCTCTAAACACATAACTTCCCTGATCAAAAAATGTATGTACCACCCCAATGCCTAGCAAATAAAAACATTTTGGCCTTCAGGGACCTTCGTAGTTTGGGTTTCTCCCACTTGCTGTCTGTAGGCTTATTTCATTCTACTTTCTTTCATCTAGTCTATCTTCCAGCCAGGCTTATTTATTCAGTGTTTATTTAACTCATCCTATTCTTCCCTACTGCCATGCATTTGCTCTCATTCATTACCCATGTCTGCCACATGCTATCATCCATTTGTCAAAACCCTACCCATCCTTCAGAGTCATTTCCCTGATGTCTCTTTCTACAGATCTCTCATAGTACTTTATTCCTTGTCTATGCAGCCATCATATTCCATTTTATACTACAGAGGCATGTCTTATGATCTCTGCTAGACAATAAGAAATCTGAGGTCAGAGACGAAGTCTTAGTCAATCTTTTTACATGTTCACCTTTTCCTCTTCCCAACTCTCACACAGCCTTAGACATGGTAGATGCTTAAGATAGCTCTGTGGATAGAGCACTAGGCTTGGATTAAAAAAGACTTGTGATCAAATCTTGCTCAAGACACTTGTTAGTTGTAGGACTCTGAAGAGGTCATCTAACCTTCCTGAACCTGTTCCCATATCTGTAAAACTGGACTCAGAACTCCAAAGTTCTTTTATATATCTATTATCCTACAAACTGAAATCATTGTATCTAGAAACTTGGAGGATGCTGGGCATGGTGGTAAATGCTACCAGGGAGATAAAGGTAGGTGGATACAACCTCAGGAGTTCTGAACATCAAAGGGCTGAAGCCCATTATGTATCTCCATTAAATCCAGCAACAGTATGATGAGCCCCAGGGAATAGGGATCAGGCCACCTAAGGAAGATGGAACTGGCCTTCCTTAAAAAACAGAGCAAGTCAAAGCTTCCATACTAATCAGTAGTGGGGATTGGACCATGAATGACCACTGTACTTCCAGGATAAGGCAGGAGATCCAGGAAGGAAGGAAAAGAAGGAGGGAGAGAAACAAACAAACAAACAAGCATTAACACTTTCATTCAGAGAGGGATGACAATGCAGCTATTCTTCATCCAGGTGAAGTCTTTTCTGGTGGAGGATAACAGTAGTATTCCTAGAACTTTGAAGCTTTATTTCTTTTGAGTTAGGAAAAGTCTTGTTTTCAGTAAAACTTTAAGTAAATAGACTAAGACTTATGAGTCAGATGGCTCCAGTGGGGCTCTCAATAGCCGCCCCTTATTGAGGAGTTCATATGTCACAAACAGGATCTGAAAGGTTCATTTACAAGCAGTTGGCATAATCATGTTATAAGGACATCAATACAAATACAGAATTTTGTGCACCTTTAAGTAGTAACTTGGTAAAAATATTTCCTACACATAGCTCTTCCTTATCGTCTTTTTTTAAAACATTAATTAATATTTATATTTTAGAAAAGTTAACATGGTTACATGATTTATGCTCTTACTTTCCCCTTCACCCCCAAACCTCCCCCCATCCCCTGGCCGATATGCATTTCCACTGGTTTTAACATGTGTCATTAATCAAGACCTATTTCCTAATTGTTGATAGTTGCATTGGTGTGGTACTTTCGATCCCCAATCATGCCCTCATCAACCCATGTATTCAAGCAGTTGTTTTTCTTATATGTTTCCTCTCCTGCAGTCCTTCCTCTGAAAGTGGGGAGCGTTCTTTACCATAAGTCCATGAGAATTGTCCTGGGTCATTGCATTGCTGCTGGTACATCAGTCCATTACATTCTATTTTACCATAGTATATCAGTCTCTGTGTACAATGTTCTTCTGGCTCTGCTCCTTTCGCTCTGCATCAATTCCTGGAGGTCATTCCAGATCACATGGAATTCCTCCAGTTTATTATTCCTTTTAGCACAATAGTATTCCATCACCAGCATATACCACAATTTGTTCAGCCAGTCCCCAATTGAAGGGCATGCCCTCATTTCCCAGTTTTTTGCCACCACAAAAAGCGCGGCTATAAATATTTTTGTGCAAGTCTGTTTATCTATGATCTCCTTGGGGTACAAACCCAACAATGCTATGGCTGGATCAAAAGGCAAGCATTCTTTTATAGCCCTTTGAGCATAGCTCCAAATTGCCATTCAGAATGGTTGGATCAGTTCACAACTCCACCAGCAATGCATTAATGTTCCAATTTGGCCACATCCCCTCCAACATTCATTACTCTCACCTTCTTTCATTTTAGCCATTCTGCTAGGTGTGAGGTGATACCTCAGAGTTGTTTTGATTTGCATTTCTCTAATTATTAGAGATTTAGAACACTTTCTCATGTGCTTATTGATAGTTTTGATTTCTTTATCAGAAAATTGCCTATTCATTTCTCTTGCCCATTTATCAGTTGGGGAATGGCTTGATTTTTTATAGAATTGATTTAACTCCTTGTATATTTGAGTAATTAGACCCTTGTCTAATTTTTTTGTTATAAAGTTTTTTGTTTTAAAGATTTTTTCCCAATTTGTTGCTTCCCTTCTGATCTTGGCTACATTGTTTTGGTTTGTACAAAAGCTTTTTAGTTTTATATAATCAAAATAATTTATTTTACATTTTGTAATTTTCTCTAACACTTGCTTGGTTTTAAAATCTTTCCTTTCCCAGAGATCTGACAAGTATACTATTCTGTGTTCACTTAACTTATTTATAATTTCATTCTTTATGTTCAAGTCATTCACCCATTCTGAATTTATCTTGGTATAGGGTGTGAGATGTTGATCTAAACCTAATCTCTCCCATATTGTTTTCCAAATTTCCCAACAGTTTTTGTCAAATAGTGGATTTTTGTCCCCAAAATTGGGTTCTTTGGGTTTATCATATACTGTCTTGCTGATCCTTCCTTCTGTCTCTTAGCCAGTACCATACTATTTGATGACTACTGCTTTATAGTATAGTTTAATATCTGGTACTACTAGGCCCCCTTCCTTCACATTTTTTTTTTCATTACTTCCCTTGATATTCTTGATCTTTTGTTATTCCAAATGAACTTTGTTATTTTTTTTTATCCTGGGACTCCATTCAAGGAGCATAGGGCTACAACCAGTAGGCAATGGGTCGCTCAGGGTCACCAGCTGGGAAGTGTCTGAGCCTGGATTTGAACCTAGGACCTTTCGTCTCTAGGCCTGGCTCTCAGTCCACTGAGCTAGCCCAGCTGCCCCTACTTTAGGTTGCAGTTCCTTTAGCAGATGTAGTTTTTACAGGGTGGGGTTGCTAGCCCCATGCCCAACCCTCCTCCTTTTTCATCCAGGCTAGGGACCGTCCTTAGCCCAGGAGTGGTAAGGGTGGGCGATAGGGGTCAAGTGACTTGCCCAAGGTCACACAGCTGGAAGTGTCCGAGGCCGGACTTGAACCTAGGACCTCCAGTCTCTAGGCCTGGCTCTTAATCCACTGAGCCACCCAGCTGCCGGGCAGCTGGGTAGCTCAGTGGATTGAGAGCCAGGCCTAGAAACGGGGAACTTTGTTATAGTTTTTCCTAATTCAGTGAAAAAGTTTTTTCGTAGTTTGATAGGTATGGTGATAAATAGGTAAATTAATTTGGGTAGAATGGTCATTTTTATTATGTTAGCTCATCCTACCCATGAGCAATCAATGGCTTTCCAATTGTTTAGATCCAGTTTTAATTGTTTGGAAAGTGTTTTGTAGTTGTTTTCGTATAATTCCTGTGTTTGTTTTGGTAGATAGATTCCTAAGTATTTTATAATGTCTAGGGTGATTTTAAATGGTGTTTCTCTTTCTACCTCTTGCTGCTCTAGAGTGTTGGAAATGTATAGAAATGCTGATGATTTATGTGCATTTATTTTGTATCCTGCAACTTTGCTAAAGTTGGTGATTATTTCTACAAGCTTCTTAGTTGATTCTCTAGGATTCTTTAAGTAGACCATCATATCATCTGCAAAGAGTGATAGCTTAGTCTCCTCATTGCCTATTTTAATACCCTCAATTTCTTTTCCTTCTCTAATTGCTACTGCTAGTGTTTCTAGTACAATGTTAAATAATAGAGGAGATAATGGGTATCATTGTTTCACTCCTGATCTTATTGGAAAGGCTTCTAATTTATAACCATTGCATATGATGCTTGTTGATGGTTTTAGGTATATACTATTTATTGTTTTTAGGAAAGGTCCTTCTATTCCTATACTTTCCAGTGTTTTCAATAGGAATGGGTGCTGTATTTTGTCAAAGGCTTTTTCAGCATCTATTGAGATAATCATGTGATTTTTGTTTGTTAGATTGTTGATATGGTCAATAATGTGGATGGTTTTCCTAATGTTGAACCATCCTTGCATTCCTGGTATAAATCCCACCTGATCATGGTGGATGATCCTCTTGATCACTTGCTGGACTCTCTTTGCTAATATTCTATTTAAGATTTTTGCATCTATGTTCATTAGGGAGATTGGTCTGTAGTTTTCTTTCTCTGTTTTTGATCTCCCTGGCTTTGGAATCAGTACCATATTTGTGTCATAAAAGGAATTTGGTAGGACTCCTTCTTTGCTTATTATATCAAATAATTTGTGTAGTATTGGGATTAGTTGTTCTTTGAATGTCTGATAGAATTCACTTGTGAATCCATCAGGTCCTGGTGATTTTTTCTTAGGGAGTTCTTTGATGGCTTGTTCAATTTCTTTTTCTGATATGGGATTATTTAGGTATTCTATTTCTTCTGCTGTTAATCTAGGCAATTTATATCTTTGTAAATATACATCCATATCTCTTAGGTTGCTATATTTATTGCCATATAATTGGGCAAAATAGTTTTTAATGATTGCCTTAATTTCCCCTTCATTAGAGGTGAGGTCTCCCTTTTCATCTTTGATACTGTCAATTTGGTTTTCTTCTTTACTTTTTTTTATTAGATTGACCAGTACTTTGTCTATTTTATCTGTTTTTTTAAAATACCAGCTTCTAGTCTTATTTATTAATTCAATAGTTCTTTTACTTTTGATTTTATTAATTTCTCCTTTGATTTTTAGTATTTCTAATTTAGTTTTCATCTGGGGATTTTTAATTTGCTCGCTTTCTAATTTTTTGAGTTGCATGCCCAATTCATTAATCTCTGCCCTCCCTAATTTGTTAATATATGCACTCAAGGATATAAATTTCCCCCTGAGTACTGCCTTGGCTGCATCCCACAGAGTTTGGTAGGATGTCTCATCATTGTCATTCTCTTCAATGAAATTGTTGATTGTTTCTATGATTTCTTCTTTGACTAGTTGGTTTTGGAGAATCATATTATTTAATTTCCAATTAGTTTTTGATTTGCCTGTCCAGGTGCCCTTACTAATTATTATTTTTATTGCATTATGATCTGAGAATGTTACATTTATTATTTCTGCTCTTTTGCATTTGTTTGCAATGTTTCTATGCCCTATAACATGGTCAATCTTTGTGAATGTACCATGTGCAGCTGAAAAGAAGGTGTATTCCTTTTTGTCCCTATTTATTTTTCTCCACATATCAATTAAATCTAATTTTTCTAGGGCTTCATTCACCTCTCTTACCTCTTTCTTATTTATTTTTTGGTTTGAATTATCTAGATCTGAAAGAGGAATATTTAGATCTCCCACTAGTATGGCTTTACTATCTATTTCCTTCTTGAGCTCTACCAGTTTCTCCTTTACAAATTTGGATGCTATGCCATTTGGTGCATACATATTGAGCAATGTTATATCCTCATTGTCTATACTGCCTTTTGTCAGGATGTAATTACATTCCATGTCTTTTTAAATCATATCTGTTTTTACTTTGGCTTTATCAGAAATCATGATCGCCACTCCTGCCTTTTTTTTTTTTAATCATTTGAAGCCCAAAAGATTTTGCTGAAGCCCTTTATTTTAAACTTGTGTATGTCCACCTGCCTCATATGTGTTTCTTGTAGACAACATATGTTAGGATTTTGGTTTCTAATCCACTCTGCTATTTGCTTCTGTTTAATGGGTGAGTTCATCCCATTCACATTCAGAGTTATAATTATCAGTTGTGTATTCACCCACATTTTGGTATCCTCCCCTAGTTCTATCCCTTCTTCTTACTCTATTTCCTTTTAAACCAGTGGTTTGCTTTAAGCCAGTAACCCTTGCCCCCTCCCTTGATTTACTTCCCTTTTTTCCTTATCGTCTTTTATAAGAAAATTGTTACTACTAACAACTAGAACTTAATTATTAAAGAATTACAGAATCTAAAATTTGAAAGGAATTTGGAAGACATTTAATTTGACCCATATCTAATCAAAGATTCCCCTATATATTCCTAATAGGAGGTCATCCAAATGCCCGAATGAAGATCTCTAGTGATTGGAAATTCATTATTTCCTCTAGAACCCATTCCACTTTTATTTTTTTAAATACTGATTGGGGGTGGTGCAGCAAGATGGCTCAGTAGACTGAGAAGCAAGATTAAAGATAGGAGATCCTGGGTCATATCTAACTTCAGCCCCTTCCTAACTGTGTGACCCTGGGCAAGTCACTTAACCCCCTCTCCCCCACTGCCTATCCTTTGCCACTCTTCTGCTTTGGAACTAATACAAAGTATTAATTCTAAATAGAAGATAAGAATTTATGATAAATAAATTAATCAATTTAATTAAATTAAATACTGATGACTTTTATCTTTACATCACATTTTTCTACCCTGGTACTCAGATTAAACCCTCCTTTGTGACAGAAAAATAACCAAATAGTCTGATCATTCTACTTTTTAGACAATATAATTAATAAGAATGTTTCTTTTATATCAAGCCTAAATAAACATCTTT
Source organism: Gracilinanus agilis (assembly GCF_016433145.1). Classification (NCBI taxonomy): domain Eukaryota; kingdom Metazoa; phylum Chordata; class Mammalia; order Didelphimorphia; family Didelphidae; genus Gracilinanus; species Gracilinanus agilis. The sequence goes on along the minus strand of NC_058131.1, from coordinate 530,742,696 downwards.
GCAATTTCCAGTCATCGTTACAAGTTCTACCCTCCAAGGTCAAATGAAATAAATTTATTCCTTCTACATGCTGGTACTTTGATTTGATACTTAAAAACAGCATGTGTCCATAATTACCACATCCAATCATCTCTTTTTGAGGTACATAAATAAATTCTATTCATCTCAACATCTTCTGGGAGTTCTAGTTTGTCTAATCTTCTTTGTCCCAAGTTGAACACAGTACTGTGATCTGTCCAAGACCGAGAACCATAGATTTCTTATCTCCTATATTTTAAATGTCATGATTCAGTGCATTCTATGCCTACATTAGCTTCTTTGACTTCCATGTCACATTGGTTATTCATATTAATACTTGCTATTTAGTAAAACTCTCAGATCTATCTCACATGACCTATGAACCTGAACCATGTTTTTTCCATCAGTGAAGGTGATTTTTTGAAAACAAGTATAGGAATTTATGTATTAAATTGCAATATTCACTCATAGATATAGTTTATGTAGACCTTTTTTAGTGTTCCAACTTTTCTCCCACAGTTTCAAGTTCTTTAAATTTGCCAGCCATGCCTTGTATGGATTCCTCTAGGTCACTGATAAAAATGTGGAATTTGGGGCTGGGCTAAGGACAAATGCTTGGAGTATTCCTCTAGAGATCTCTTCAATTTGATATCAATCTATTAATGACAACTCTTCGGGTCTAAATATTTAGTCAGATGTGAATCCACTTAACTACCCTATCATCTAGTCTACATTTCTCCATCTTGTCCACAAGGAAAGCAAGTCTTTGCCAAGTGCTTTAAAAAAAACCTAAACATACTTTATGACATTCTCTTGATCAACCATTATGGTAAACTCTCAAAAAATTCAGTGAGCTTAATCTGGCATGATGTGTTTTTGATGAAGGTATGCTGGTTTTTAGAGACCACTACTTCTCTTTTTAAATAATGATGATGATGATGATGATGATGATGATGATGATGATAATGACAGCAATAACTAACATATTAGCACTTACTATGTACTAGGCACTATTCTAAGTGCTTTACAAATATTATCTCCTTTGATTCTCATGAAAACCCTGGAAGTTGCTATTATTGTTGTTATTATTAACCCTAGTGCTATTATCCCCATTTTATAGATGAGGAAAAATGCTAGTAAAAAATACTTTATAATGTGTTTTAAAATTTTGCTACAAATACAAGTCACCAGTTTATAGCCTATTGGTTTTATGTTTGGTTGTTTTCAGTTGTATCCAATTATTTATGATTCTATTTGCTATTTTCTTGGCAAAGATGCTGGAGTAGTTTGTCATTTTCTTCTCCAGCTCATTTTACATGTGAGAAACTGAGGCAATCAGGGCTAAGTGATATGCACAAGGTCACACAATTATTAAGTATCTGAGGCTGGATTTAAACTCCTGGAAACTGAGTCTCCCCAATCCCAAACCCAGTTCTCTATCCACTATGCCACCTAGTTGTCCTATTGGCTATATATCCTTTTGAAAATCAGAATATTTGATCTTCCCCATTCATGTCATGGACTCTCATTAACCCAAATCTTGTAATAAAATGGCTCAGTGACAATATCAATCTATTCTTTTAGTATCCTAAGATGTAGTTCATCAGTCTTCTATTTCCAGGAATTCAGTAAGGGATGCCAGGTTTGCTCTTACTATATCCTCACTTATTCTCAGTTTTAGGTTTCTAGTAACCATTTTTACTTTTTTCTTTATCCACAAAAATTATCATCCTCTTTGGAAGAGAAAATAGAATCCAAATCAAAGTTGAAAAGTCCCCATCATCTATCGTCTTTCCATTCATCCAGAGCAAGTATCCTAGTCCTTCTTTAATACTCTTACCACATTTAATACAGTTCAAAATGTATTATTTTCTGTCCATCTTCACTAATCTCATATCCTTCTGAGTTTAAGCAAATGACTACCAATAATTCGTGAGATTTCCCCTCCTGTACAATGCCAATTATTAAAATTTTCAGATGATTTCAGATATAATCTTTTCAACTTATTATATCTCAAATCCACGACATCATATCTGTCAATGGTAATTTCTACCTTTTCTACTTCTGAAACTAGAAGCTTTCAAATTATCTTTCATTCTTCTCCTTTTTTCTCTACATCAAATTTGCCATCAGATCCTGTCAAATATCAATTGTTCTTTCCACTTCTAGGCAATTCTTTCCTTTCCATTCATTGTTCTCTGAGTTTCAGTCTTCTCATTTGTAAAGTGATGGATTTAGACTAGATCTCTATGGTTCCTTCAAACTCTGAAGCTTATAATTACTCTCTAATTATCTTGGGTACATTAGTTTTGCCTTCCTAAGAAGGCTGCAATCTCCTAGACAGCAGGGACCACGTATTGTAGTTCCTAATATACTTCATGGCAACTAACTCAGAGCTTGTTGGGAGGGTAATGGAGCCTCACTAAATACTTGTTAATTATCTAACAAAATATCTTTTCAAATGGACATGGAGAAATGGGAAAGACATAGGTATCCTCAACTGATAAGAACTGAAGAAATAGACTATTGTCCAATTTCAGTTTTCTTTTTCCTTTTAAAACTTTTGCTCAAATATTTTCCTATTCAATCATTTTACAAATAAGAAAATGAACAAAGTCACTTGGCCAAGGTCACACAGAACCTTTCAGTGACAAAGCTAGGATTATAACCTAGTCCCTGATTCTGGGTACAGAGATTCTTTCTACTAAATCATGCTATTTTCAAAGTAAACATGCCATAGTCAGATGATGTATTTGTAACTCTAAGACAATAATCACAATATACTTAAGATCGGGCAGCTGGGTAGCTCAGTGGAGTGAGTTAGGCCTAGAGACAGGAGGTCCTAGGTTCAAACCCAGCCTCAGCCACTTCCCAGCTGTATGACCCTGGGCAAGTCACTTGACCCCCATTGCCCACCCTTACCAATCTTCCACCTATGAGACAATGCACCGAAGTACAAGGGTTTAAAAAAAATTAAAAAAATAAAAGATTTCAATATACTTAAGATCATAGTGATCACATCTGCATATATGTCAGTATACTTTATGTAAATATATAAATGAATATATCCAGTGGATAGAGAGCTAGGCCTGGAGTCAGAAGGACCTGAGTTTACATCCTGCCTCAGACACTTTGCTAGCTGTGTGACCTTGGGTAAGTTCCTTATCCTTTGTATTCCTCAGTTTCCTCAACTTTACAATAGGAATAATAGTAACACCCACCTCCCAAAGTTATGATGAAGATCAAATGAGATGCTATCTGTAAAAACTTAGCACAGTGCCTAGTCCATATTAGGCACTAGAGAAATTCTAGTTCTTGTGATTACAATTCTAATGATTATAATCACTAAAGGCAAAAATACATAGAAAAATACATAAAAACATATAAAGATTTGTAGGAGGGCTAAGGAAAAGAACATTAACACCTGGCAGATCAGCAAAGGCCTCCCTCCTCTTGGAGGTGGCACATAAGCTATGCTTTGAAAAGCTAGGATTTTTCTTGGCCAGGGTCAAGAACTTCCAGAAATAAAGGCACAGCATTTGTAGAAGTATGGAAGCAGGAAATAGAATATCATGCATGGAGAAGACATGTTGACCAATTTGGGCTAGAATATAGAGTACACGAGGGAAAGTGATGTGAAAGCAATATGAAAAGATACTTGGAATCAGATTACAAATGGCCACAAGAGTTTGTGTCTTATCCTAGAGGATAAGAACGACCTACAGGAATTGATGCAGAACTAAAGGTGCAGAACCAGGAGAACATTGTACACAGAGACGGATACACTGTGGCACAACTGAATGTAACAAACTTTTCTACTGGCAGCAATGCAATGACCCAGGACAATTCTGAGGGACTTATGAGAAAGAATACTATACACATTCAGAGAAAGAACTGTGGGAGCAGAAATGCAGAAGAAAAACAGCTGCTTGAACACATGGGTTGATGGGGATATGACTGAGGATATAGGTTCTAAGCATTATCCTAGTGCAAATATTAATAATATGGAAATAGGTCTCAATCAAAGATATTTGTAAAACCCAATGGAATTGCTCATTGGCTATGAGAAGGGGGTTGGGAGGATGGGAGGGAAAGAACATGAATCATGGAAACATGGAAAAATATTCTAAATAAATTAAATTTTTATTTTAAAGAGAGCACTACTGAAGTTTGTTGAGCAAGAGAAGGATGTGCTTTAGGAATCTATGCTTTAGGAATATTAATTGGTAGCTTTGTTGAGGATGAACTGGAGAAGGGTAAGAATAGGAAGTCCCATGAGAAGGCTACTTCAATAGTCCAGAGAAGAGGTGATGAGGGCTTGAAGGAAGGAAGAAAATCTATGAACAGAGAGAAAGGAATGTTTATGAGACCTGTTGTAAAAGTAGAATCAAGGGAACTTGGCCAATAATTAGATGTGGAGGGTGAAAAAGGATAAATAATCTAAGATGACTTCAAAGTTGTGAACCTGCGTGACTAGAAAGCTAGTGGTACCCATACAAAAATAGAGAAATTAGGAAAAGGGACATTTGGTGGGGGGCAGCTAGATGGCTCAGTGGATTGAGAACCAGGCCTAGAGACAAAAGGTCCTGGGTTCAAATCCAGTCTCCTGGATTCCTAGCTGTGTGATTCTCAGCAAATCCTTATCCCATTACCACTCATCTGCCTTGAACCCAATATACAATATTGATTCTAAAAAGGAAGGTAAGGGTTTTAAAAATGTGGGGGGCGATTTGGGGGGAGAAGGGATATAATAATGAGTTGTGTTGGAAATTTGAATTTGAGATACTTTGGGAAATCCAGGTAGAGGGACTGATCAAGTAATCAATAACTTGGAATTATAGCTCAGGAGAAAGATAAGGGTTGTGTGTATAGATATGGGAGTTCCTCCTCATGGGCATAAGAATTAAACCCATAGGAGCTAATGAGATCACTGAAAGAAAGCACAGAGATAGGAGAAACAAAAGCTTTAGCTTTTGTGTTGCTGAAAATTCTATTCCATTCACAAAATGAATCATATAGGTCATGGTTATTATTTCTTTCTTAAAATCTTGCTTTTGGGGGCAGCTGGGTGGCTCAATGGATTGAGAGCCAGGCCTAGAGACAGGAGGTCCTGGGTTCAAACCTGACCTCAGACACTTCCCTGCTGTGTGACCTTAGGCAAGTCACTTAACCCCCATTGCCTAGCCCTTACCACTCTTCTGCCTTAGAACCAATATACCATATTGATTCTAAGATGGAAGGTAAGGGTTAAAAAAAATCTTGCTTTTGCCAAAAAACTTTGCCATTTAGGTCAACTTTCATGCCTAGGAGGAATCAGTTCAAAATAAAATCATGCTTACTCGATATTTCCCATGAAATACCCTTTAAAAATCATTAGTACTGTCATCTGAGCAAAATATGCTTTCTGAGGTTTGGGGCCTTGGAGCTTCTCTGGCTCAGCTCCTACAGACCTCCCACAGATTCAAAACCAAATATGTCTGGCACATCTTAGGAAGAAGTTATAGAAGTCTCTGAACTTAGACAGTCCTCATTCCTATTGCCTGAAAAAGTTACTACCATCACTCCTGTCCTCTATCTTTGAATACTGAACTGGAAAAAAAATCAGCAAATGATGAGGAAAAAACTGATTAAGATAAGTCATGTTCTTGTAGTGAGTGATTCTTCTCTCATATTCTACAAGAGCTGTTTAAATATTAAGCTGTGAAAAACCTTGATAGCAGTGTTTTCTGTTTTAAAACAAACCCTCTGGCACTTAGGTGAAACGTTCAAACGTTGGCAAGGTTACTGAAACCAGAAATTGGCATCCAAAAAAATTCCATCTGACAAAGAGAAAGACTATATCTGGTAAGAAAAGAAGATACTATTTCCCTGACTACTGAAATCACATCAGCAGAAAACTCAGAAATTTAGTACAAAACACAAAAACAAAATAACACTATTAAAGTCACTTCTGCCTTTATTTTCTGTGAAAGTAAAGCACTAATTTCACTCTTTTCAAAGCAAAGCTTTGTTAACTATGATGTGCTAAAATAGGCTATGCATTTTCTTGAAGCCCCCTCCAGTCTTCCCCTAAAGACAAATTAAGTGCCATGGTCACACATTTTCTAGATGATAAGGACTTAGTAAGCTGATATCTTTTAAGAAGGATGAAATTTCATGGGCCAATGGTGCTGTCGGCCTTAGAGCATCTAGTTCCACAGAATGTGAAATAAGAGTTTTTTGAAAAAAATTTTAAAGTATACTGGGGGCTTTGGGATAGCTAGGTGACTCAGTGTATTGGGAGCCAAGCCTGGAGACAGTCCTGGATTCAAATTTTACCTCAGACACTTTCTAACTGTGTGACCCTGAGCAAGTCACTTAACACCCTCATTACCTAAACCTTACCTCTCTTTTTTCCTTGCAACTAATACAAATGATTAATTCTAAAGACAGAAGGAAAGGTTCCCCCCCTCAATATGCTGTGATTGATAGTAATAGTCAAAGAAACTGTCCTTGATGAGTATGATCAGAAGAATACAGGGCAACTCTTTTGCTTATTTGTTCTCCTAGAAAGTTAAGAAAGTACCTAAGTAAATAAAAATCAGCAATGAATATAATTTGAAATTAGAAATTCAAATTCAGGCCATAAATCTAAGAAAAGCTTTACCATATATGAAGCAATCAGTCTTTAAAGGAGAAAAATCTGGTACCAAGCCCAACAAAGGGGATTAATTGAGAAATCCTTTTCCAGTGATCAATTTTAGAATAAGGAATTTAATATCTCTTCCTACCTGAAAAGTTCACACTGAAACAATGCCACCATTGACAGACAAATATTGACAAGCAAAATGATAACAAATCCAATATCAAGTGAATTTCAAAGTAGCCTCTATTATTATATAGAGTAAAACTGCAGCATCATCTCTTTATGACACAGATTCAATCATACTGTGGATGATATTAAGGCTCCTATGACAAAAAGAAATAATGCTTACCTTATCTGACTCACTGATTTCAATCTAGAACGGGACCTTAGGCATCATCTAGTTCCACCCCTCCTTCATTGACCAGATAAAGAAATTGAAAGCCCAGAGAAATTTGTCCAAGGTCGTATCAGTTCTATGGATGCCAGATCAAGTGCTCTTTCTATCACTACCCCATGCCTGTACCAATAAGAGGTTACAGGGACACTATAGTGGATTATTTTTTCCCTAGCTTTACAGTAGATGTCTACTATGCTTTTAGATTCTGATAAAAACATGTTGAAGTTAAGCAGGGGAAGACACATTTAACTGAGAAGATGTAATACTTTTATTCCATTTCTAATGTGTTGACTACTTAACTTTGACCTTGAACACAATTCAAATTCTACAAACTGTAGAGGAAATAAGGTATAATAGAATGAGCACAACATTTGGAAGTCAAACACTTGGGTTCAGGGACCACCTTTGTCATATTCTAACTTGTGTGATGGTAGACTAGTAAGCAATATATCATCTTTGTGAACTTCATGTATAAAATGGTGATAATCATGTTTTCATTACTTATTTCACAGGATTGTCATAAGAAAAGTTTTTTTTTTTAGACCTAACTGATAATGCTTCAATTTCTTCTTTGGTAGACAAGAATATTCACATCTTTTATTCAATAATACATTTCCTGGTATTTTGAGGGTGGCTTGAATAATGTTTGTAAAGATAGCAAATTGACATGCTACACCATAGTATCAAATTCAAATAGAAATGGATCCTTGAAGGCTGCATATTGACTTAGAAAACACAAATTAACATTCTCTCTGTTGTACTGTATTTTTATTTATTCTGTAAAACATTTTCCAATTACAAGGAGTTTTGAAGCCCCATGCACCATTACTTATAAGAATTAAACACATCTATACTATACTACCATTCTTCTTTCAAAAACCAGAAGTATTAAAATACTAGAATACTTTTATCTTTGATAATGGTTAACATAGATATTGAAGTGTTATAGTTAATTCATTGGAAACAATGTCAGGATCTAAAAGATCTTGATCAGTGAGAAAGATGAGTAGAATCTAGTTAAAGAGAATTTAACAGGGAAAAACATAAAGTTCCAAAAAGTTAATCACATAGGTATAGGATGAAGGAGACATAGCTAAACAACAGCTCACATGAAAATTACCTAAAAATTTTAATAGACTACAAGGTCCACATGGGTCAACAGTGTGAACAGCTGCCAAAAAAAAGTAATTTGATCTTAAGGTTTACTTAACAAAAACACTGTTGTTCACAGTAAGGAAGGTTAGATTCTCACTGCAGGCTGCTCTGGTTGGAAATTATCTAAGTTCAATTTGGGTCACTATATTTTAGGAAGGAAGGTCACTGACAAGTTATAGTAAAACCAGAATATGGCTACCAGTACAACAAAGAGATTTAGAGAAATAAGAGAAGACATCAAAAGGTAAAAAGTATAAGCAGAAAGAAAGTTATACTTCTGGAAAGAGAAAACTACATATCTTCCCAGAAAAGAACTAAGTGACAAAATGAAGTCCTCAGTGGATCCTGAAAGAGCTAATAGGTGTTGATTCAAGAAGAGCGTACTAGTAGCATACAGTTTTGCTAGAGAATCTGTTCAAAATTTTGGTATCCAGCTTTCACCCAACTCTTTGTGGCTCCAAAAAGATGTAACATGCACAGTGGCCATACCCTGGTAAAAAAAAAAACTGACTTGGGAGATGGGCTAAACCAGATTGAGGGTAACCAATAGGCCTCAAACCCACTGATGAATTAGGGGAGATGTCTACCCTCAGCATGAATGTGTGGAGAATTATTTGTTCCACCAGCCATGGAGGCAGCTAAAGCAAGAGCTATGGAGTGCTATGAGCTTAATCAGGCAGTGAAGATGTCAAAGTCATTCACTGCATCCTAGGCCATCACCAGACATCCTGACTTTTGTGTTGCCACTAGACTTGGAGGACTGGAAGAGAGAGCAAGTCTGATAACTTTGGACCATGCTGCCTCACTTAAATCCAATTCACACACATACAAGTCAGGCTATCACCCTCATAATGTCACTGTTCCTCTTCAAAATGAAGGACAAACAACAGAGAACTATAAACACACATACACAGATACACATACTTATGAATCTATACAAAAAAATCTAGCATAACAAAACTATGGCTAATTTCTAGTTTTTAATTGTTTTTTCTAGGTTACTTATTTACCCATTGGGTATATGTTTATATATAATATAAATTTTGGCATTTCCAATATTTCTTTACCATATCCCTGAAAAAAATTAGGAGCAGCTCTCATTGATGCTCACTTTTTCTGGAGCTTAAGCAAGATCATTTGTTCAACAAAATTATTATAAAATATTGTAGATAATAAAGGTTAAATCAAATTCTTTTAGGTCATTTAATTCACCTCCTCCTATTCGACTCCAAGAACATGACAGAAGTGTGCTGCAAATCAATATGATTTATATCATTAAACAGCAAGTCTTTTTAGATACTAGATCTCATGATATAAAATAATCACGGTTTATGAATGTTTTAAAGCTAGAAATAGGGTTGTTCTCATTTCATCCTCTATATTCCTTTGAATAAATCAAGCAACTAGCCTTTAGCACTAGCTACAAAATTTGAAAGTCTAAACAAACAACCTTGCCTTCTATTCAGAACTTTAATAAATGAATTGTGAACTGTATACTATAATTAATTGGGGTGTCTCTGTGGATTTCCCTGGGACATTTTATTTTTGCCATTTGTTATCGTCATTTTTGTTAAGATAATTCATATTAAATAATCTCAATATCATTCTACCAATAATATTGAGGGTTTTATGGGTGCACTAAATTTGTATAGACTTTACAATTTACCAAGTCTTTAGCATGTTTTGTTTCATTTGACTTCAAAACAATTCTGAGATAGGTTGAATAGATATTTTTATTATCAGGAATATATTGGAGTCAGATTGAACCAGTTATTAATAGATTTTCATTATGAAATTCACACTTCAGAAATAATAGAATGTTACAAATCGGGTCTTGATTTATTGTTTTACTGATTGCTTAGACTTAAGAAAGTGATAGAGAAAATTTGAATAATGAAGATAAAACTTAAAAGTTTTACCCCAGAGAGAGTTATAGTCAGACATAGGGGCAGCCGGGTGGCTCAGTAGATTGAGAGCCAGCCCTAGAGATGAGAAGTCCTAGGTTCAAATCTGGCCTCAGGTACTTCCTAGCTGTGTGACCTTGGGCAAGTCACTTGACCTCCATTGCCTAGCCCTTACTGCTCTTCTGTCTTGGAACCAAAACCAAAACACAGTAGTGATCCCAAGACAGAAGGTAAGTGTTTTTAAAAAAATAAAAAATCAGACATAACCAAAAAAAAAAAAAAATGATGGAACAAAAGTGAGAGACAAGACTGAAAAAAAAAAAAACCACAACTTAACAACATACTGTTGGTATTCCCTAAGACTCTATCTGAGACCATCTTCTCTTACGTTTTTATACTCTATTAATGATATCATCAACACTTAATGGAATAAATGATCTTTATTTATGCAGAATGAAGGGAGAAATCATTGTTTTTCTACCATAACACCAGCAATAACTACTGACCAACTGCCACCAATAAGCAGATCGCCCCTATAGCCCCAGGAGTGTTAGTACTCCCTTCAAGCCTATGGCTCCTGCTTTAAACCCAGCCTTCATAGCCAACATCAACACCCAAGGAGGCAACTCCTTGTGGAAAAAGGCCAGCCATCCCCACCAACTGCCAGTCAACTTCACAGGACAGAAAAGTTAACCTATATCAGTGATGGCAAACCTTTTAGAGATTGAGTGCCCAAGCTGCTACCCTCACACCTCATGTGAGCCCCACCTTACCCCAGACAGAGGAGAGAGGAAGCGCTCCCATTGGGCTGCTGGGCAGAGGGGCAGGTCACGTAAGAAATGTCCTCAAGCAAGATGGAGAGGGAAGGGAGCAGCTCCCTACAGCACATGTGCCATAGGTTCACCAACACGGGCCTAGATGAAGCAGCTCTAAATGAAGGGAACCTGAGGAAGAGAGAGGAATATGCTAGACAAGTTGAACCACCAAAACGTCTACCATCTTAGTCATTGAGATCTCCCCTTAGACAATGATGGAGATGGAAACTGCCCAGTACCTTGCACCCACAAGCCTTTGGAATAACAATGCTTCTGGCCCAGTGCCTGAAGCCATGATCCTAGGAAGCAACACCTATCGAAATGCAGCCTGGCAACTACTCCTACTATTCAATGACCAGAAATACCCAGAAACTTCTTGCCACCAAAACTCTAGGCAATGGTTCAACATCAGAAACTTATATGATATTATCAGAAGAAATGATACAATGCCATCTGCCTTTCTACTATACCCTAAGCACCATGAGGCCTTTCCATCTGACTTGAAGGTACAACCTTCCTTATGCGTTATCTCCTCCATGTAAATGTGAGGTCCTTGAGAGTATTTTCTATTTGAATCCCCCAATTCAAATAGTAAGCATAAGTAAGCATTTATTAAATACTCCATACATTCATTTATTTATTCATTGATGGCTCCCTAACTTAAATACCCAGACCTAATCTTTCCCCTGAACACTAGCCTCAGATCATCAAAATCATTCTATTCCAAAGTGAATGTCACATTGGCATCTCAAATTCAAAATGCTCAATCTAGAGCTCATATTTTTCCCAAAATCTGTCTCATCTGCAAACTTCCTTGTTTTTTTTTTGAAGCTATCACTGTGCTTTTAGTCACCTAGATTCACAAACTCAGTCATCTAACTCTTCTCTCTCCCTCATCCCCTAGATCCTATCCTATCCAATCTTGTTGATTGTACCTCCACAACATTACTCATATTTCTCCTCTCCTTTCTACTCATGCAATCTCTACCCTTGTTCAAGACATCATCACTGCAGGGCAGGTAAGTGGTTCAGTGGACTGAGAGCCAGGCTCAGAGATAGGAGGCCTGGGGTTCAAATCTGGCCTGACACTTCCTAGCTATGTGACCTTGGTCAAGTCACTTAATCCTCATTGCCTAGCCCTTACCACTTTTCTGCCTTCAATATGTACTATTGATTCTAAGACAGAAGGTAAGGGTTTAAAAAAAAAGAAAAAAATCTCATCATTGTTAGCCTGAACTATTTTTGTAACCTACTGACTAACTTCTCTGCTTCCAGTCCTTCCTGTCTCCAAAACATCCTCCACATAAGTCTATGAGGAACATGAATATGGATATATTCCTAAGACATAGATCTGATCATGTCATTTGTCTACTCTAAACATTCAGTAGCTCCCTAGTGTCTCTAGGATAAAATAAGCATTATTTAAGCCTAATTCTTAAAGACCTCCTACTTCCTGTCAAATCGTTGACATTCCCAGTCAAACTGACCTACTACTTGCTGTTCTCTCTATTGGACATGCCATCTTTGACTATGTACCTTTGCAGGGGACTCTACCTAGTCCAGAAAGGCATGCCTTCCTTCCTTCTCCATTCAAGGGTCTCTGGCTTCCTCCAAGGCTCATCTCAAGCATTTCCTAGTACTTGACCCTTTTACTATACCCTTGCTTGTAGTTCCTCCTCCCTCCTAAACCATTTTGTATTTGCTTATTTGTGAATATAATATGTTCTTCCAGTAGAATATAGCATCGTTGAGTATAGAGACTGTCTAACCCATTTACAAATATATTATTTTATGCCCATTTACAAATATAGGCAGTTACTTACTATGTTTGTGGATATGAATTGAATTCGCAAACCAAGGCAGCCTGTTAATTACTTGGTAGAGTACCTTCCCCACCAAAAAAAAAAAAAATACATGTAGCAAGGTTCCTAAGATTGGTGGTATAGATCAGCCAAAATTACAGAAAATGAAAATGATATGTGTTGGTAGGGATGCGGAAAAATTGGGACAACAATACACTGTTGGTGGAGTTGTGATCTAATCCAACCATTCTAGAGAGCAATCTGTAACTATGCCCAAAGGAATCTAAAATTGTGCATACCTTTTGATTCGGCAATATCCCAAAGAGATCAAAAAAAGGGGAAAGGGCATATTTGTAAAAATATTTATTACAACTCTTTTTGGGTAGAATTGGAAATTGAGGGGTTGTCTATCAATTGGGGAATGGCTGAACAAGTTGTGATATATGATTGAGATGGAATACTGTTGTGCTACAAGAAATGACAAGCAGGATGATTTTAGAAGAATCTGGAAAAACTTACATAAACTGATTCAAAGTGAAGTGACCAGAACCAGAACACACAATTCTTGCAATATTTTTGGTGAACAACTCTGTTATTCTCAGCAATGCAGTGATCTAAGACAATCTGAGACTTATGATGAAAAATGCCACCTATCCTCCAAGAAAGAACTGGCAGTCTGAATGCATAATGAAACACAGTATATTTCACTTACTTTCTTCTTTTTTTTGAGTTCTCTTCCACAAAAAAGTTTTACATAACTGCATATCTAAAATCTATATCAGAATGTTTACCGTCTCAAGTTGGGGAGAGGTATGGGAGAGAGAGAGGGACAATAGGAAAGAGGGAAAGAATTTAGATTTTTTAATTTTTTTAAATGAATGTAAAAATTGTTTTTAGATGTAACTGAGGAAACATAATATTTTTTTAAAAGATTGGCAGTATAGTAGCTGGCATGGGACATCATACAGACCAAGTGTATGCCACCAAGGAACATGTTTGCTTTCCATCCCAGTACTAGAGAATTCCAGGGAAGTCTGGAGTTTCCAAAGGTCCCTTTAGCAGGGCAGGTAGGTCAGTGGATCGAGAGCCAGGCCCAGAGATGGGAGATCTTGGTTCAAATCCAGTATCAGCACTTCCTAGCTGTGTGACCCTGGGCAAGTCACTTAACCCCCATTGCCTAGCCCTTACCACTCTTCTGCCTTGGAATCAATACATAGTATTGATTCCAAGACAAAAGGTAAAGGTTGTTTTTTTTAAAGGTCCCTTTGGGTTTTCTCAAATTTTATCTATAAAAAGTACAAAATAAACATTTATCCCACCTATTTCCCAGTATTGTTGTGAAGAATATGGTTTGTAAACTTTGATATGAACTATTATTATTAAAAGGAGAACTTTTCCACATGACAAAATTGAGAAAGAATGAAAATAACCTTTCTACCTTCATCCTAAAAGGGGCCAATATTTCTAAGAAGTGTAGCAAGTAATAATTTCAATAAAGATGAACACAGTTGGTTGTACAAAGGTCATGCAGAAAGGAGTATTTCAGATGCTCTTTAACTGGACCAAATCAAGTGGCAATAATCAGGAAAGAAACAACTGTCTAATCAATAATAAAATCTTGCTTGGGCATCAGTCTATTCCATCTGTCATATTCTTTATTCACTTTCTCTGAACTGCCTAAACACAAAGAGATTGGATTTTGGTCTCAGAGAAGAGATGTAGAACATAAGCTCTAAACACTATGATACAGTGGTGTTATGGTTACAAAACAGAAAATCATTAGGAATTAGTCAGGGGCTTCAATGGGTCCCTTTATATACTGATTTACATAGTTTGGGTAACGTACTTATCTGCATCATAAGACTACTGCTTTCTCCCTGTACCATATGGGAATTTGCTTAATAGGGGTCCCTTCTGCACTACTGAGTCCTATCAAAGACAGCACTACTCCATTCTACAGTGTGGGGAGGGTTTGGACTAAGACTAAGCCAGTGAATTCCTGGCTTATAAACTTTCCTGCTGAGTTGATTTTGGCAGAGCAGAGGCTCAGATGTGTCTTTATCAAAATGGATACACTATCCAAACTGGGCAGAAAATAGCTGATGGAAGAAAATGTCCACGAAAATACAGCACATGAGAAAGCACATTAATTAGGTGCTCCCTCTTTTCCACAAAGGTGATTTGACAAGAAAAAACCCTCAGTTATCTGGAATAAAAACAGAATGCATTGTCCTAAAATTATTCTTAAAAATAACAATATAATTTTTTCATAGGAATATTTTAAGGAAATGAAATCTTATTGTCTTCAAGTATATAATGCAATGTAAAATAATGGTTGAGGAAATGTTACTAAGCAGTAGTCTCACTGACCTCTTAAGAACTAGGGCAGCTAGGTGGTTGAATAGAGAGAAAGCTAAGCCTGGAAATAGGAGGTCCTGGTTCAAATCTGACCTCAGATACATCCTAGCTGTGTGACCTTGGGCAAGTCCCTTAACCCCTATTGCTTAGGCCTTACTGTTCTTCTGCCATGGAATCAATACAAAGTATTGATTCTAAGATGGAAGATAAAGGTTTAAAAATAACAATTAATTAATAAAAGAATCATTACAATGTAGAAAGCATTCTAGTGCATAAGATCTGGGTGTGGGGCCCAGTTATGCCTATTAGCTTAGAGAGCTAAATACGTCACTCAGGCCCAGGGTGCCTCAGTTTCCTAATCTTTAAAAAGGTAAGATTGGACTGGATGATTTCCAACTTCCCTTTTCCTACCTACTATTTCATGCTTTTTATTAGCATGGGTACTGATAAAGTGCTTCAAAAGTAAGCTAACTAGTCCCCCTAAAATAGTTTACCTATTAATTGCTAAGAAAACAGTCATAGAATCATAAAATTTTCCATACCAAGACATGATTTCCTTTTACTACATTCCTGACAATCAGTAATTCTGCCTTTTCTCAAAGACCTCCAAAGAAGGAAAAATCACAAATCAGCATAAAATCCATGTCCTTTTTGGATAAATCTATGCCCACAGAATGCCTGGTAGATCCTTGTAGAATATTTATGGGAGGATATGGACAAATCACAGTTTCCTGTAGCCTCGCTGCATTCTCAGCAATTGGAGAGAGTGCCAACATTGATGAAATCCTGGATCCATCAAAGTATCTAATTGTTAGGAAATTCTCCTTAGATACAATCACAATCAATCTCCCAGAAACTTCTACTGATTTATCTTGGAATTTCTAGTTTTGAAAAGGGAAAGGATCTATTTATACAAAAATATTTGTAGCAGTTCTTTTTGTGGAAGCAAAGAATTGAAAAATCAAGAGGATGCCCATCAGTTGGAGAATGGATAAACAAGTCATGGTATATGATTATGATGGAATACTATTATGCCCTAAGAAATGACAAGGGGGATGGTTTCCCCAAAACATGGGACAATCTATATAAACTGATGCAAAATGAGGTAAGAAAAACCAGAACACTGTACACAGAAACAGCAATATTATAAGGATGATGAACTGTGAAAGACTTATCTAATCTTATCAAGATCATGATCTAAGCCAATCCCAAAGGACCTATGATGAAAAAAACTATCCACTTCCAGAGAGTGAACTGATTAAATGAGAATGAAGATGGAAGCATATTTTTTCTTGCTATATTTTTATTGTTTTATTTTGTTTGTATTTTCTTTTGCAACATAGCAAATATAGGAATATGTTTTGAATGACTTCACATGTATAACTGAAATGAAATTGCTTGCCTTCAGAGGAGGAAGGGAGAGGAGAATTTGGAACTCAAAATTTTTTAAATGGTTGTTTAAAAATTCTGCATGTAATTGAGAAACATTTAACAAAATTTAAATACAAATATATATGTATATGTATATGTATATGTATATGTGTGTGTGTGTGTGTGTGTGTGTGTGTGTGTGTGTGTATGTGTACAAATCCCTAGTTTCCTTCAAGTTTTGGTACAGATACCATACTCCTGAATAAGATTTTGCCTCTCTTCAGTTAATAGTGCTACAATCCCCTCCCCAGCTCCCAAAGTACCCTGTATATATGTTTGTAAAACATTTACATATTTATATGGATATACAGTCTCTCCTGATAGAACATAAGCTGTTTAAGTACAAAACAAAGAGTTTCTTTTATGATGTAAGTCTGGAGTTTAGAACCTTTACTCCTCTCTAAGTTGGTAGAGCAATTTTTTAATGGACAAAAAGATTAGTTTTAAAAGCCTCTGCTGCTCTCCCACCTGCTGCTGCTGTTTCTGTTTCTGTTGCTATTGCTATTGCTATTGCTGCTGTTGTCACTAACTCCCACATTTGTCCAGACACTGCCGGGGGTCCTAGCCGAGCCTGCTGCTGCAAGCCTGCCACTGTGTCTCTTGAACACAATAGCTGGGGGTCCTTGTGAGCTGCTTTCTGCATGGCTGGTAAAGTATAAATTTCCCTCACATTGCTAACATCTGAGTGCATGCTGCTGCCTTGGAAGCCCAGGTATTTCTCTTAGACAACAATTAGCTTCCTCAAGACTTTCACCAGGGGGCAAACTTCCACCTACTTAACTCCCTGCCCACATAGCTGGGGAGAGCAATCAAGGGGAACAACAGCCCCCTGCCCACGTGATAGTGGAAGCAAGTGGTTCCCTTGTGTTTTTTTTTTTACCCTGGCGGAGGGGAAGGAAGGTTATTCTTCCAAACCTCTTAACTTTACTCAGTACATACTAGGGTAGCACCACCTACAGACAGGAAGTAGAGATTGCAAGCATGGCCCAGTTTCCTGCCTATCTCAAACAGCTCCAGTTTCTGGAGAGCCTTACCAAACTTGCTTACAGCTTACAGCTTTAGGATGTCCTCTCTTGCTGCTGTTTTTGGGTGTACTGATTGTATGCTTTGCTGTTAGCTTGAGTAATCTCAAGACTCAGAGGCTAATCTCAAGATTCAGAGGGGAAATTCATCACCCTACACCTCCTTGCCATTTTGGCCTGCCTAGTCTTTGCTACACATCCAATATAGAGTTCATTCACACTATGCCCAGTGTGGGTATGGGGAACCCCAGAAGTGTGACCAATGGAATCTAAATGGATGATGATACTGGGGAGGGGAAGGCACCTTAAAGAGTCTGGAGGTGAATTTTAGACTTCATTGCCTTACTGATGTTAATTGTTTCAGTTTGTTCCCCTCCAAATAGTGAAGAAGTCTCTGTAATGCAGCTATCAGAATTGGAGAAAAGGACTTTTGAATTCAATGCCTATATCCTGCCACATATATTGTATTTGCTGATTGTTTGCTTTAAAATTTAATTTTGTTTTTTAAGTTCACATATTGATCTAATCTAATATCTTCTGTTATACTATGTTATTTTCAGCTACTGTGTTTTGGCCATTTATATTCTGTTATATTGTCTTTATTTGTACCTCCCCTATGACTGGACTGGAGAAAATACTATTATAAAAGTCCGTAAACAACTTGGACAAACCCTTTTCCATGGCAAAACCATAAGTCCTTATAGATGATGGGTTTGTCACCAGATCCATCGAGGTCACATGTTGCCTTAATAACCTTTTGTGCCTTTTAGTCTTTGTTAATTGTCACATAGATGATGAATGTACTCTATCAAACTGGTTACAACCTGTATACAACCTCTGGAGAATTTAACAAGCTAAAAATTTCAATTGATTGTAAAGAGTCTTCAGAAGTGATTTTTCAGGATATCTAGGAGCACCACAACCTCTGACTGATCATTTGCCTACCTTTGAGTTGTTTGTAACAAGAGGTAAAGGTCCATTTAGTAGCTGAAGTGAAGTGCTGTAGCACTATTGTATTCACCACCTCCGCATTTATAAAAATGTAATGGATGGGACATATAAAGACATGCCTTTTACAGCTGTTACAGTCTCATATGGGAGGTGGGAAGGTTTTCCTAGGGGGTATGGTAGCCTCTGGATGGCTCCCAAGAAGGAGCATTTTCCATAGAGCCTAATGGTTTTTGTATGGTTTTTATATTTGTAACTCTTCAGCTTACTCTACCTTCCACAGAATGATGTGATTCTTGGTGACATTTTAGACCCAAAAGGTTTTCATCAGCAGTACAGAAGTTTGGTTGTTTTTTTTTTTTCCCCTGGGCTCTTCTGCCACATGTTGGAATGATGGCAATAATAGACTTTGTTAGAAATATTTTTTCCAAAGTTGAAAGATTGGCTAGATCTGGAGAACTTGTGACAAGTATCCGTGAGCTTCAGTGGCTATAAAGACTCATGTGAATCCTAATGATAGTGGGTTTGTTTGCTATTGTCATTAAATGGGCTCTTGTGATTTGGGGAATTTCGGTACTTCTTTGAATGTGCATTAGATGCTCTACTACTGTTTTATAAAACTGTTACTTGGTGAAAATTATGTACACTCACACTGTGGGTCACAGCCAAGTTAAAAAGGAAATGGATCTCATTTTTGGGTGAGAAACCTTTGTCCTGTGCCTCTCCTTGGGTAACATACTGTATAACTGATTGTGAACACTCTCTCTCTCTCTCTCTCTCTCTCTCTCTCTCTCTCTCTCTCTCTCTCTCCATACATATATATATGTAATATATACATATGTATATATGTGATATATGTTTGCTTGTTTATTTTGTTTTATTATTGTTTTTCCTTGTATGTGCAATAGTGTTTAAGTTTTCTTTTTTCTCTCATTTTTTGTACTTGAAGCACATGTTACCAGTATAAATGTTTTTTTTTAATTTTGAACTAATATAAGTTTACAGTATCCATTAGCCCTAATATTAATGCAAACGCAAAAGCTTTAGATGATGAAAACCTGCCATTGATTGTTAAATATTATGAGACTTTGATTAATGATTGTGTCTGATTCTAGAAGAAGGGATCACAAAAGAGCCATTGTACAGTGCCAAGAAGCACAAGGTCAAGGAAACCAAGCAATCTCGACGGGATTGGTGAAAATCTGCACCAAGACAAAGGACTTGTTTTGGGGTTCAAGGAAGCAGCTGTTTGACAATATCAGACACAGGATTTCCCCGTGCAAGATTCAGACAAAGTACGTCAGTGTGGCTGCCATTTTGGCTCCCCTATCCTTGTAAGTGAAGGTAAAATCAGATCAGGGAATGATATTTCCCTTCTGCTTCAAAATGTAGTCCTTTTTCTTTCTCCTTCATAGGGTAGCCATTTTCTGTAGTCCTGGCTACTGACTAGGTAAGTGCATATTGTTGCAATGGTCCTATGGGCTTGTGGGACATAAATCACTTTATTGGGCCCTGATTCTAGGACCTGTTATGGGCTCATTCTTGCTTACTCACAATTTTTATATACTATTTAATTTGTTTTTTTCTTTCTATTTGTTTTTTTTTTAATGTTTTTAACTTCCTTTTAACAATTGATTCACAAACCTCATAACTCAGCTATGTATCCCTGGGGATGATCTGTGTTGGGCAACACTCTCCTCAGGGGTGGGGGGTAAGGGGGGTGTTGTATTATTGTCATAAAATTCTAGATTTATAAATTTTTTTCTTGTTTCAGAGAAATTTTAGGATAAGAAAATTGCTACCTCCCTGAATCAAGAAAATGAACTGTTTGGAGAAGGTGTCATAAAGAAGCCTGGAGAAACCACACACTGCACCAAAAGATCCAAAATGAACTCTGGGATATAATAGATTAAACTGTGGGCGTTTGAATGCATTTAATTTGAATGAAAACTCTTATGCCAAAGGGGATTGCCCCTAACTGGTTTTTTGTCAATGTGCCTAGTAATCATTGGTTCTGTTTTCTTTCTCTTTTATTTCCCTCATCCCCAAATTATTGTAATTTCCCCTTAGAAAATGCAATAGTGTATGTACCTCTAGTTAAAAATCTTTAGAGATGTAAGTTGGTTATGTGTACTGATTCACTGGGGAAACTAGGCATATAAATCTGGGAGATTTCTACATGCTCATTTTCTAATGGAATCACAGTGAGGAGGGGATTGTGTAATTAGGATTTGCTCCCCAGAACTCTAAATCCCAGCTTCCCAAGTTCCCTCTCACATTACATGCTAATGTAAGGAGGATATAAATTTTGTGTAGTTCTACCCTCTCACTCTCTTTTCCCCTGATCTCAGTTGGTGGAGGTGGGGCTTTATGCCAGGCAGGAGAATCTAGATATGTGGGTTTAATTTTTGTTAGGTAATTTGGTTTGAACTCCTGTTTCTTTTAGTTTATTTTCTTTCTACTTCAAGTGATTATTAATAAACTTTATAAAATACAATACTTGGAGTTAGTAGATATTAATTTAAATCTTACATTGACTTTGTATCCTCAGTGGCTAGCACAAGGCTTAGCACATAGAAAACAATTAATAAATGCCTATCAATTAGCTTATTGATTGCTCCTAGTTTTGTCTAGGCAAAACAAGTCTAATTCCTCTTCCACATAACAGTCCTTCAAATACTTGAAGAAAAAAGCGATGCCACCCTTACCTTCTCCCCATAAGTCTCCTTTCCAGGCTAAAAATCCCACATATTATCAACAATCCTCATATGGCATGATTTTAAAGCTCCTCTGCAGGCTACCTCCCTTCCATTCAAACTAGTTTGCCACTGTCTTTCCTAAAATATGAATCCAGAACTAGGCAATTAATCAATGAGCACTTAATAAGTGCCTACCCTGTGCCAGGAACTATTTTAAGCCCTGGAGATACTAATAAATGAAACAATTCCCAACTATCCCAGATATGGTCTAATTAGGGAAGAGTATAATGAGACCAAAACTTCCTTGTTCAAGAAGCTATGCTTAATGGAGCCCAAGAGTTGACAGAACAGAGGGGCAAACTAAGTAGTTCAGTAGATAGAGCACCAGGTCTAGAGATGAGGGCCTGGGTTCAAATGTGGGCTCAAATACTTCCTTGCTGTCTGACCCTGAGCAAGGCACTTAATCCCAGTTGCCTAGCTCTTACCTCTCTTCTGCCTTAGTGTAAATGCCTCAAAGAAGGGGATTGAAAGGGCCCAAGAGTAGTCCAGGTAAGGGCTAGGGAAAAAAGAGTCAAGTCAAAGTTTGGGGTCAGAAGGGCCTTGGTTGCTGATGACAACCAAGTGCAGTTTATTGCATATACTTTATAAAGGCAGAAACCACAAGGAATTTTTCTCATGAAAAGTCAAGCAACTTTCCCTTAACAATGTAGCCTTGAGAGAGAAAGCCTTGAGCAAGGAACTGAAGGTGGGGGTAACCAGGGACATAACAGGAACTGAGAAAGGGGAGAAACAGGTGCTGATAAAACATGTTTTTCTGGCCTGGAAAGGGAGCCTGGGTAAAGAAGCCTGTGAAAGGATTATTGCCTCAAATCAGCAACTTGTAAAGAAATGTGGAAACTGAGGGAATCTGATATTAGTTGGTGGGAAATGTGGAAACTGAGGGATCTCAGGCCTTAATAAGACCCTGGACCTCACCTAACAACAGGAGTCAACACACCTTTGCCCTTTCAGACCCTGAGACCTCAGTCCTTAACACCTTAGAACTTCTACTTCATATTGATTCTAAGACAGAAGGTAAGAGGGATTTTTTTTTTAAAGAGTGTATCTGTCTACTCATTCTGGTCTTGAGCGCTAAGGTTTTAAAAACCCTACTGTCATTTTTTGTGGTCTGTTGCCTAGCTATCGCTCTCCTATCCCAGATCTCTACAGTCAATATTTTAAGCCCAGGACTTGTGTTTTATATTCACTCTTTTAAATTTCATTTTATTGAATTCCGAATGCCATTCTAATTTATTGAGACGTTTTTGAATCCTCATTTTGTTATCCAACTCATTAGTTCCTCCTGGCTTCATAGCAGCCACAAATTTATTAACTGTGTCCTCTATGCCTTTATCCAATTCAATGATCTAAATTAGTGATGGGCAAACTTTTTAAAGAGGGGGCCAAAGGAAAGGAAATGCTCATCTGTCAGTCTGTTTCTAAGGCAACTCTTTGGAAGTTTCATTGTATTGTATCCTACTCATTGTATTCGTCAGATTAGGAATAATGTCCTGAGGCAGGATAGAACATTTCAGGGGGCCAAATCTGGATGGCGGGCCATAATTTGCCCATCACTGATCTAAATGATGAGCAATGTGATACAAGGACAGAGCCCTATGCTGCACTGCTAGAAACATCACTCACCTTGACACTAATACACAATGAACCTGGTCCTTCAACCACTTCTGATTCCACCAACTTTACCATTACCTAGCCTATACTTTAAAAAACTCTTATCTTCTGTCTTATAATTGAAACACTAAGTAACAGTTCTAAGGCAGAAGAAGAGCAAGAACTAAGCAACTGGGGTTTATTGACTTGCCTGGGGTCACATAGCTAGGAAATGTTACCTACATTTCGAGTCAACAAGCATTTATTAAGCACCTACTACATGTCAGACTATGCTAAACTCTGGGAATACAAAGAAATGTTGAGAGTCTTTCAAAACCTGTTCCCCTCCTCTACCTTTTCATTCTGACACCCTCCCCTTCCCCCAGCATACTCTGCTATTCTCCACTATAAGAGGTGAGCCACTTCACTCTTAGCTCAAGTTTGATTTGGGACAAAATGAGTCATAAGTCACTGAACAATTAATAAAAAGGAAGTCTGCTTTACCTAATATTACAGGGATATGCAGCTAAGATACGATGGCATTTGTGATCACCTTTAGAAGTTACAGTCTCCCTTCACCACCTTATATGATGGAGTTATCTCAAAGCATTAGATAACAGGTATGTGGCAGGAAGAAGAGTACCTATGAGAGTAAGGCAACTGGAAACTTCTCCTTTTTTCTCTAGGTAGGGTAGAGATGTAAGAGGATAGGAGCTCAAATTAATGGCTTACCACAAGGATCTTTATCAGTTACCTTACAGAAATCCAGCTACACTAAAGCATTCCTTATCCCATGAGCTTAACAGTCATACCAAAAAAAGAAATGAAATTATTAGTGTAACCTAGTTTACCATTGATAAACTCCTTTCCTATAGAATACAGAAGGAAAATCAAACTTAGACAATATCCAAATGATGACATTCTCAATTAGAAAGGTCTGAATTAAAGACTAGAAAATATAGTTTGCCATCTTTTTTTATTAGTCTACTAGTTAGCTTTAATTCTTTTGAACTTGTCTAACTAATTAATATATAAGTTCTGTTAGAGATATATTGAATCTGAGATGCCCATGAAGTACCCCGTTGAAATTACCCAATAGACAATGGGTGATACAGGATTAGAACTCAAGAGAGAGATAGGGAAAGGGCATACAGATCTGAGAGTTATCTGCATAGAGATGATAGCTGAACCAATGAGAGTTGATGAGATCATCAAGAGATGGTGATGACTTCAGAAACTTAGGGGTGTGAAGATGGGATTAACTCTCCCCTGCCCATTTTTAGATTTAATCACCAAAAGTGTATATACCCCACTTATCTTTAAGTATGGGGAGGTCTGTGACCCACCTGTGTGAGTGGGTGACGAATCAGAATTGATTGACTGGGCAGTCCTAAGCAAAGGAAAAAAGCAAAAAAGCTTTAGCTGTAATTGGTCCACGTAAAGTGGAAGGAAGGCACAGGAAGTGACAAAAGGAATGGTCTTTAAAAGTGGCAAGAACATACTGTGACCAGGGCTTTTGCCTTCAACTTGAACTTGAAGGAGCTCCGGCTTGGGATCTTGGACTGCTCTTCAAACTACGATGTGGGTTAGTGAAAAAGACTGACTTCTTTCCTGGTTTTTCTGAGAGGTACTAGCCTCTGGGGAGGCCTCTCATCTTGGAGGAGGCCTCCTGGCTAAAATCCTTGTTTAATTTACCTCTAGGCCCTCCCTTTGTTGGGGCCTTTGAAAATGCCTGGTTTGAAGCAGGTTAGAGTAATTACCTACTCTCTCTCTCTGATTTCCTTACTTTCATTCTTTCTCCTTTTGTAAATAAACTACCATAAAAAGTCATTCTAACTTGAATAACAATTTCTGGAGACTACATTTCTCATATATTTATAGTCCAACCCTTTAATTTTTAACCCTTACAGGGGATACCCATGCACAGAGGATGGGATGTGGATGATGGATGATACAGTAAAGGTGACAGAGAAGTAGACATAAAGATAGGAGGATAATCAGGAGGGAATAGTGTCATGAAAACCCATGGAAGAAAACAGTATCCAGAGATGGGAATTTTCAGCATTATCAAATGACATAAAGTTCAGGATGAAAAAGCACTGAGAAAAGGCCATTTTGATTTGCCAATTAACATCAACAACCTTGGAAAGAGAAGTTTTAATTGAGTGATTGATAAAGTCAGGAGACAGATTGAAAATGACTGAGGAAAGAATAGGAGATGAGAAAATGGAGACAAAAGTGGAGATAGCTTTTCCTAGGAAATCACCTTTAAAAGAAAAAAGGGCTATGGGATGATAGCTTTAAAAGGGTAGTATGGTTAAAGTGAAGCTTTTTCTTAAGGACGGTGGCATGTTTGTAAGCAATACAAAAAGTATCAATGGAAAAAGGATGATTGAATATTATTAGAAGGAAACAGAGGATGATCAAAGGCACATTTCCAGAAAAGATGGGAGGGGATGGGATCAAAGACACCAGAAGGTAAAAGCAAAACCATGGGGCAGCTGGGTAGCTCAGTGGAGTGAGAGTCAGGCCTAGAGACAGGAGGTCCTAGGTTCAAACCCGGCCTCAGCCACTTCCCAGCTGTGTGACCCTGGGCAAGTCACTTGACCCCCATTGCCCACCCTTACCAATCTTCCACCTATGAGACAATACATCGAAGTACAAGGGTTTAAAAAAAAAAAAAGCAAATCCAGAATTTGAAGCCAAATCTTCAAGACTCCAAATCCAGGGCTCTTTATTAGATTCATTTACAATGAACACCAGAGTAAATATAATTTTCTGGGTAACTCAAGTTTAAATGAAGATTTATCCAAAACTTTGGAAAATTTGGAGATCTGGCTCCAAAGATCTATTTCAGTAAAGATGCCAAAACTAATTAACTTTTCTTTCTTACTTTTTTTTTTACCCAAAAGTGCATACTAGAAAGGAAAAAAGAAAACACTTCACCCCATAGGAGATCTATCTTCCCAACCACAAATAGTAACTTGTTTAAACCATATTCAGGAGACTTCTACACAGCTGGAAATCACTCTAATTTTTTCCCTCCCCCCAGGGAGTTTGTCTGGTTTTAGCATTACCCCTGGATAAAAACTAACCTCATCAGTCATTCAGGAGCCAGTTTCCCCTCCATTCCATTAACACCTTCTTAGCATATTCTAAGTATTTTAGAAGGTTATGTATTCTGAAAAGATATGTAAAAAGGTAATGACTTACAACTGTTTTCTTGGAGGGAGGCTGGATTGTCCCATGGAGAACTCATGGAATCTCAGACATGGAAACTCAGACCCCAAGACAGAAACTAGTATGGTATTTGGGTTTGTAGATTTGAATTAACTATTCCATTAAAACTATCCTTGTTTCACATTCTTTCCCCTTCCTCTCTTCTGAAGGAAAAGAGGGAAAAAACCCAAAGGATGAAAACCTTTGTTTAAACATACATAAGTAGGAAGCTTATTAAGTAGCATTGACTCTAAAAATTAACCTAGCTACATGTTATCTGGGCCTAGTGTCTAAACAAATCAGAACAAACCTACAAAGCTGGGGATGATATTCTATAAAGGTTAAAAAATACAGGACTTCAAGTTATTGATCATTATTATGTTACTGGTAACTGTCAAAGGGATCAGTGAAAATTTCATATCTGGTGAAAATGTTTATAGCATAAAAGTAGCTTTTAAATGGTTATATATTTCATCAAATATACTGAAACTCCCCTCTCAATTCATATAAACAATATTTTCCAATGCAATGGAATATAATGAACTAGGGACAGCAATAGACCATAAAGTCATTAGATCAAAGATTTAGAACTGAAGTCATTAGAAGTCATTGTCATTCAGTTGTGCCAGTTGTGTCTGACTTTTCTTAGACCCATTTGGGATTTTCTTGGCAAATATAGTACTGTAATGGTTTGTCATTTCCTTCTCCAGTTCATTTTACAGATGAAGAACTGAGGCCCAGGGTCACACAGCTATAAGCATCTGAGGCCAAATTTCAACTCCAAAAAATGTCTTTCTGATTGCAGGCCTGACATTCTATCCACGGCACTCACTACTTAGCTGCCCAAAAGTCACTAAGTCCAAACCTTTCATTTTACCGATGAGGAAACTGAGGCCCATAAGGTAAGTGATTTATTCTAGTCATCTAGCTAATACATATCTGAGTCAGGATCTAAACCCAGAACTTCCTGCCTCCAAGTCCAGTGCTCTATCCATGATACTAGCCTTAATCAGCCCTTAAAAATGTATGACACTGGTAAATTAAATAGAGTACTGAATGCCTCAGTTTTCCTTTCTATAAAATGGGAATGATAATACTATTGCCCCTTGCAAAACTGTGATGAGAAAAAGTCAAGTGTAATGCAAATAAAATGTTTATTATTAATCAGTTTTAATAGATATTTATTTCTAATGAAAGGCATATGTGGAAACTATTGAATACCACTTCTGGAAGTACAATGAATCCCTGAAGACTGAGAACATGAATTGATATGGCTAATAACATCCAATAAAAGACCACAAATCCAAAAAAAATTGCCCAAATTTTAGTGGCTCAAATACCCTGTAAATTTTATAACTGCTAAAAAGCTTACAGGGTAGAAATATGAAATGTCTCATTTATACTCTGATCTTGGAAAATAGCCTTGCAAAGCCAGAACCATCCTCTTCCAGAATGCCTTGAGTTCTGTCCAGATACTTTCTAGGCTCTTTAAAGAAGTTTTTCTATAAAATGAGGAGGCCAGATGGCTTTATATCTGAGGATATCTTCTAAATTTAACATTTTGTGATCTAGTAATCTCTAGAAAATTCTGTCATGATGTTTTCCCCCGTTTCAAAACCAATAAAACACGGTATATTAACCAAAGTTTATGTACTCTACCTGTTTGTATTATAGATCATAACTCTGGAATGAGGAGGGTCCTACAAGTCTCATTTTTTCCATGAAAAAAATCCAGAGCAAAAAATCTACTGTCACTGAATTTCAGCCTGTTTATTTACTATATGCAACTCAGTGGCTGAGTAATCTTCCTTCTGTGGAGATATAAAGAATTGTATAATGTCTGTGAGAATTTATTTTTCATATACTGTATTAGTTCCTCTTTATTTGGGAGTTATTACTGTGTAATCCCGTACCCGGAATCTGAGTCAGAGATACAATTTAGTCTCTATCTTCTTAAATTTTCTTTGTTCTTAGGAATCCCAAGGAAAGTCTTCCTTTTTAACAGAATTTGGTTAATAAATGAAGGAGGCAAGGGTTCTTTTCCTGTGGAATGACTATCCATCTGTCAGTTTGGAGAAGAGCTGAGGGTCATCAGGACCACCTCTTAATCAGTAATCAAATGTCTTGGGATATTCAAGGGAGGAACTGAATAATGAGCTCCTAAAAATCTATTTATTGGGCTGCCTGATCCAGCTCAGGTCATCCCTGGTCTTGAAAAACAACCATGGTGACCCATATCACTCTATCAGTGATGATGCTAACCTAACTAATAAACTTGATATAACAATAAACTTATATTCTTACCCCCAAATCAGATTGTTCAGATAATTTTAATCATAAGTTGAAATTCTTTGAGATCATCTTCTCCAAACCCCTCATCTTTAACCGGAGAAAACTGAGGCCAAAGGGGATGAATAATTTGCCCAAGATTCTATTAACTAGCTATATGGCAGAGCTAGGGCTAGAACTTAAGCCTCCTGACTTTCTGTTCAATTTTTTTCCCCACTACACTAAAATTCTTCAGAATCTGCATTTATATCTCCATGTAGACATGTGTATATGTCTACATGTAAACACTTAAAATATTGCCAAACTTCATACTTAGTCCAACTCCATTCTCACATGGAAAGATGAAAGTTTAATGAAAATACACCCTGGTGTCTCTACAGTACCTATGGCTACATTCATATCCACACAATAAAAACTGTACTTGGAACTCACAATACTTCCTTATGATATGAGGTAAAGAATGCAAATGGACTAAGCCCATTTTCATTGAGGGTAACTTGGGCAGAAGTAACAATGTGAAATGTATTGAGGAAAATAATGGGTGAAACATCAGGGGATGAAGAATTAATTTACAGGGTAAAAACAGTCTGAGTGTTAATGATAAAGAAACAAAGGTGTCAAAAGAAGAACTGACTTAAAATTTTTTTCTTAAAGCATTATACGGTGATCCTGTTCTCTATTTAAACCTTACTTTGAAGTAAATAAGAGAATCTATCAGGGCAGGGAATTGTGCAGTGGTACCAAAGGAAGCATTGTTTGATATTGTTGTCTATTCATTTCTGCCACCTGGTTTGCAATTTAGTCTCCCTAATGGTAACTGGCTTAAAGGCTCTTAAATTGAAAACCTCTAGGAGATGGCCAGGGAAATTAACCCAGATTATAGCCTGCAGAAAGCAAAGAAAATTTAGCCCTGAGTGTTTGGGATTTTTTTTAACGTGTGTAATGGCATAGACAAGAATGAATAAGGATGTTTTCTCCCCTCATTGTTGGTATTTGATGATCTTCAGGAACTATAACCAAACTAGTGAATGATTCAATTTCATCAAGACCATCACAGTGACCTTAAAGCAGAAGTTCTTAACTTTTTTGGTATCACACACCTCTTCCTTTGGGAATCTGGAAAAGCCAGTGAAATTATTGAAGCAAAAGCTAAAATTTCAGTAAGAGGTTAGTGAAAATAAGAATGTAATTTTTTTTCTTTTGCCATCCATATTGACAAGACTTCCTGAAATTTAGCCATGGGCCAGCTTGATTTAAATCAACATTAAATTTAAATATGATCATTAAAGGGGAATTAAGGGATGGGGTTAAATAGCAAGTTTAATAGTCATCATGGAATGATGTAGAAAGGAATCAGATTTGGGAAATCTGCTATGGTTATGACTAAATCTTAAATTCTTAAAGCCTTTTAATGGGCAGCATACACAAGCTGCTCCATATCACAAATTAGGAAATGAGGAAGGAGAAACAATGTCACGGATGCCACCAAAGAAACATATGACACAAAAAGAAGATGGTTGCCGGCCAAAAGGAAAGAGAGATGGGCCAGACAGGCCATGTGTTCCATGGAATCTTCAGGATGTCAGAAGAACTCAAAGAAGGACCCCAGGATGCCAGGTGGAACCTTGTGTGGCAAAATTCCGGGATGACAGTGAAAGGATGCTATCACACATGCTAGATGGGCAGGAGTGTTGTGATCTACATCAGTAGGGGCTGAAGGCAGTATTTATGCAGAGGCCATCACAGGTCCATTTGGGTATTACAACAGTCACTGTAAATAAGTCTTTCATAGTTGTTTATTGTAACTACAACACAGAAAAAATCTCTGAAAAAAAAATAGCAATTTTTGTCAGGTCATAGACTGAATCAGAAGGGACTTTGCAGTCATCTAGTCTAATTGATTCATTTTATAGGTTAAGCAATCTGAGGTCCAATAAAGCTTCTCTAAGTTAACACAGGTAGTAAATGGCAGTACCAGAATTTAAATGTGACTTCTCCAGTACTGGTTTTGTTCAGTTGTTTTTCAATCATATCCAACTCTTCATTACCCTATTTGAAGTAATTTTGGCAAAGATTCTAAAGTGATTTGTCATTTCTTCTCCAGTTCATTTTATATATGAGGAAACTGAGACAAATAGGGTTAAATGATTTGCCCAGGGTCACATAGCTAGTAAGTGACTGAGGCTGGATTTGAACTCAGATTTTCCTGACTCCAGACCAGCAATCTATGTGCTGAGCCCCATAAGTGCAGTATAATTTGCACTAGAATCATGCTGGTTTTCAGAAAACAATGTACCAAGTTTAGATAATTTACTAGCCTCCAAGTGGGAAAACCAATATATTTTTTTAAACCTTTACCTTCTGTCTTGGAATCAATACTAAGTAACCTTTCCAAGACAGAAAAGTGGTAAGAAGCTAGGCAATTGGGGTTAAATGACTTGCTGGTGGTCACACAGTTAGGAAATATCTGAGGCTAGATTTGAACCCAGGACCTCACATCACCTGCTCTCTATCCACAGACCCACCTAGCTGTCCCAGAAAACCAGTATTTTCAATGGAAGGAATCTTTGAAATTCTATGTACGGTTTAAGAATAATCTCAGTGGCACCAACAGAGGTACCCATTCTTTCCTCATCTGCTTTGCAATTGGATGCTAATAATTTGAACAAGATCACTCCTCACCATTCATTTGAATTAGAGGCAAATCCTGATAGAATACTTTCTTAGGTAAAACCCTCTTGAATCTTTGCAATCTTTTTTAAAAAATACATCTAATACAGAAGGCAAATGAAAGGCAGATTTCATGCCTGAGAATTTTGCATTCTTTGCTTCGCTATAGCAAAATATATAATTCTAACGTAATGAAGTCACATGAAGTTTGAAAAATTAATTCACTTACTCTTAACCCCTTTCTTTAAAGGCAATTCAATTCAACAAGCACTTATTGACTGCCCACTATGAACAAGGTTCTAAAGCAGAGATAAAGTTGAATAATGTTAATTTTGCCCCAAAAGGAAAGTGAAGATTAGTGATGCTATAAGCAGTAAATATGCATGATGGAATGCTTCAGATTTAAAACATATATAATCATTTTTTTACAATTCCATAAAACTCTGAAAAATACAAATGCTATACAAATATACACTATGGTATCATTTAATAAGGCATAATATAAACATGGAAGTCATAACTGCAGAGAGATACTAATTTGTACTGCTGAAGTTTGCCAGGAACTAGTCTCCATATTGATGAAATCATAGATCAAGTCCAAAAAAACTCTCACTTTAAAAAGAGACACATAAAAAAAAGATTTTCACTATGTCACAAGCTGAATAAATGGCAGAGGCAAGAAGATGGCTGCAGTGTCCTACCCTCTTATTTATTATAACAAGAAGAAGTTATCATTGCTCCCCACAGAAAAATGTTTCTGGATTTCAGGATTATTTAGATTATCATAATTATAACAATAGTAATGCGATTTTACTAGGAACAGCAATAGATTCTCAGTAAATATGTATTGAATAAAATCTTTCAATGACTGAATTTGTTTATCTGCAAAATGAGGGGAATGGATCAGATTAGGGATGCTTAACCTCTTTTCAGAATACTGTTTTAGAATAACTGACAGAAATGCTAAATTTAAATTAGAAGTTAGTGAAAATAAAGATAATTTTTCCCATCCAAGTTCACAGACACCCCCCCCCCCCACATGGCCCAGCTAGGGAGTCCCTGCTTAAGAACTCCTGGATGAGATGACCTTTAAGGTAATTTCCAGGTCTAAATACCTAAAGTCTAAAAGAAAATCATGTCTAACAATATCATAGATGTAATTAAAATATGTGATAATATAACAATAAAATATAGAAGAAAAACAAACACTGAATTATAAGAAAGGGATGTTTTTCATAAACTATATATACATTCTATGTCCCTATCATCTTGGTATTTGGCATTAACCTTTACTCTAAGTCAGAATTTATCTTAGACTCTCAGTAGAAATATTAAATCCTATTCAGATATATTTCTGAATTATTCTAGAGTAATCAACATTGTAAGCGTAGATACAAATCTTACAAATGAGATTTTTTTTCACACAGAGCTAAGCAAGCTAAGAAAAATTTTATCCCAAAGTCTGAGTACAATAGTTGCTTTTCTGTGTGAACTCTGAAGAGATAATGATTTTGCAAGAAAAACACTTAATTCCCTTTTCTGTTGAATTCCTGAGTCTCCCAAGAAAGGTCAGATCCATGACGTGGAAAATGATGTTGTAGGCAATCGTTCATTCGTTAAAAATAGCCAGCTCATAAAAGAAAGCATGAGAGCAGTGAATTCACATGTGCAGGTCACTCATTCAGGTAGCCAACAGATTAGGAAGCTACTCAAAGTATTTAGTCTAATGAATGTTCCAAGCAGATCTGTAAAGTGAATGGTGTCTAGGGAAGAAAAAGGAATTGAGATCATGGCCATGTCAATGTGACTAATTTAAGTAGTCTACTCACCATGCTTCACCACCAAGTTAGAAATGAATGATCAGGAGCTGGAAGCATTACTTTTATTTTAAAATGGCAGCAATTGAAATTTTAGGAGCAGAGTTTTCAACAGTCATATAAAACAGATATGAAATTCTATATAATAAAATGATCATTATTACTATTTTAAGATTATAATTTGTACTTCCAAACATGAAATATCTTTTCATTCCATTATCAATGAATGGATAATTCCTCAAATTCATTTGTATCAATTATACTTATGAGATGATAATTAAAAATAATCAACATTAAGCCACAATCTTAGTTTAGTTTCTTTAGTGGGAAAAGGAATTTTCATGACAGGAATCTATTCAACTAAGCCCACTCTCCTTCTCATTAGAGTTTTATTATCATAACACAATGATTTGTAAAAATTAATTTAAAAAAGCAAATATCCAAGCTAAATAACCTCATTATAGTTAAGTAAATATGAAATTATATTTGAGAACTATTCCTCAAAATTTAAATCCTATTTTCTCTCCTGCCATGTATATATTCTTTGTTCCTTGTATATTCTCCTAGATTAAACTCTGGAACAAATCCCTTCCAAGGCCCAGGATGCCTTTAGTATCAGAGTCCAGGGGCTCAACTGGCCCCCAAAATAAGTATTTTGCTTCTTTGCAACAGGTTGATGAATATTCTTTTTCTAAGCAGAATTCCAGACATTCCATCTGCTTCCTCCAAAAACAGAGAATACCCATTTTAAAGTAGTTCAGCATAGACTACTAAAAGCAGAAGGTGGACAAGTCATGATCTTATTTTAATTAAGTTGGCTTCCATTTTCTCTTGTAATCAATGCTTCATGAACTTTTATCTTTTTTTTGAATCTATGTTTATGCTTCTTAGCAACTCAAGCTCTCAGCACAACATTTGAAACTACAGCAGGGAGCTTTAGGGAAGAGAAAAGGAGGATGAATCTCATTGAAACACTGGCAATTCAAACAGTTTTCAGAAGAAAAAAGAAAAAGGAATGTTACTATTCTTTATTTTGTTTTTTAAAGAGTGGCCATATTAGGAGGGGGAAAAAAAGAAATAACTGACTTGTCTGTTTTTTAAAGTTGTCACAACTAATAACATTACAGAAGCAAACCAATGGTCAATTAGTATTGTAATAAATTGATTAAAGAGAATTTTAATTGTTGAAGTAAATAGACTCCTTAAGACCTCGTTTGCTTGCCTTTAAAAGTCCTTAAAAGTTCAGATATATCAGGACATCTCAGCATCTGATAAGAAGACAGCTGCCCCTTATGCTATTAGTATCAAATTTGGAGTCCCTTGTAAAAAAGAGAGGAAGAAAGGCAGAAGTGTCACAAGCATTAGAACCAGTATTTAGTCACGAGGCAGGTAGATAGAGGAGATGCTGCTCGGGACAGCAAAGGGTGGACAGTATGCTCCCTTTCCAGTTAAATGGGGGAGATTTTAAATGTGAAACACCAAAGAGAACTCCACTTGGGCTTCTCTCCATTTCTTCCTTTTCCCTATGTGTGTTTACCACTTTCAGTCCCATCATCCTTGCTTTGATGTTTACTATGACTTTTGGGAAGTCATATATATTCCCTGGGCCTTTGTTCCCTCATCTGTAAAATGAAGGGTTTAGACTCAATGGCTTCCAAGTTCCTTCCAACTTTATCTCTATGATGTCATTCTATAAGCTCTTCCTCCTCAGGCCCTAAAGTACACCTTAAAGGCTCTCAAATCTGATGCTTCCATATGACTGGCAGTCCTTTTGAATCAACAGTTTAGCATTTTATTATTAAAACATCATTTATGATTATTAATTTTTAAAATTATTATTAAAACTTAACATTAAGCTCCAATTTCCTCTCTTCCTTTCCTATTCCGAAGTACTTTTTCATCTTCATTATGATCTTCTAGGATGAGATAACACTTAACATATATATATAGCCACCACTATTCATCTCCAACAAATTCTTCTGATAGTTCATTTCATAAGTTTAAAAGGAGATTTAGCTGTGTAACTCAGGGCAAGTCACTTATCCCCAATTGCCTAGCTATTACCACTCTTCTCCCTTAGAACTGACACAGAATACTGATACTAAGAGAGAAGGTTAAGGGTTTAAAAAATGGGTGGGAGTTAGAGCATGAACTTGTGATTCGAATGCTATAGAAAACTCCAGATTGGGAAACTTTCTTTACCAATGCAGGTTGGTATCTTCTGGGCAACTTAAGAGTTTTAGAGAGCTTCCAAGAGCACTAAAGATTAAGTGACTAGTCCAGAGTTGCACAACCAGTATAAAAAGAATCTCAAAAGTCTCAGTGCAGTTTTAAGCTTTAATAATTTAAAGCTGCACTGAGACTTTGGAACCATTCTGTGTATTAGAGGCAGGACTTAAACCCAGATCTTCCTGGTTTTAAGGTTGGATCTCCATTATTCCATAGTCTCTCTTTTAAAGAGAAAATAAAAGGTCAAGGGGAGGTAGAGTTAAATACTTGATTACTTTAAAATAGTGATTTCTACAGTATACACACTCCTTCCCTTGATGTAGATTCCAACTTCTTTATGCCTTAGTAGAGAGACTTTGAGAGCTTTTGTGGTCGTAAAGTGTGTTACCTTTTGGCCAACCTAATGACCACCTCTCTAAACTTAGCCAATCTTCTTGTCATTGCATACTAGGAATATAGTATGGCTTTGGAAGCATACTCAAAAGTCTTTACAGTAAGTTGCATGCTAGAAGCTTAGATGGCAGATTAAAGATGTTCTGCTCATCCAAACCCTGTACTCCCCCCACGTGAAAATAAATCACCTCAAAACAAAGGAAAGTAGGAGGAACATATTTCACTGCAGTAAGAAGAGAGAGTGGGGAAAGAAGCAGAGCATCTATGGGAAATGGCAGAACAAGGAACAGCCCAACATGCTGCTTTGAGGCCAGAAGCAACAAAGCACCAGAGAAGAAAGGAGACCAGCCTGAGCCATTTGGCAATGGAAATGAAGCCTGAGTGGGCATGAGACAAACACACTTCCACATGGTCTAAGGCAGTGATTCGAGAGACCACCTGAGGCAGCAAAGGCCCAGCTCAAGCCACTTGGCAGGAGTGTAGAAGCACCAGTGCAGGGATAGCCCAGCCCATGAGACAGTGGGGAAACTGGTTACACAGAAGGGCTGAATATAGCATGACAAAACAGCTGCAAGCCTCCCCAGAGCAAGCTAGCAGGGTCACCCCTCAAATGGATCACTGTGGAAAACAAGGTTCCCAGGCCTACCCCAGGTACCAGAGAACAGTTCTCTGCAAGCTTGGAACAGTGCTCCCTCCACCCCAGGAACAGAGAAGAACATCAAAAGAAATATAAGGTAACAGAAAAGAAAAAATAATGAGCAAAATGAGCAAAAGGTCAAAAAGAACCTGACCTTTAGAAAGTTACTTTAATGACAGAGAAGATCAAAATCCAAATTCAGAAAACAACAATGCCCTAAAAGAAACGTGCAAAGCCTCAAAGAAAAGTGTGAAAGGATGTCAGACCCCAAAAAAATTCTTGGAAGAATTTGAAAAGAAGTTTAAAAATATAATAATAAGAATTGACAGAAAGATTCAGTAGCTGAGGGGGAAAATTCACTAAAATTCACATAAACTCCCTAAAAACTAGTTTAGGCCAAAAGGAAATGGAGGCACAAAAATACATTGAAGAAAATTACTCTCTAAAGACTAGAATGGACCAAATGGAAATGGAGGCCAAAAAACCTTGCAGACAGCAACTCTTTAAATAGGATTGGCCAAATGGAAAAAGAAATTCAAAAGCTCAAGGAAGAAAATAAATCCCTAAAACTTAGAATTGGTAAAATAGAAGCTAGTGAATCCATAAGACATCAGGAAACAATAAGACAAACTCTAAAGAATGAAAAAATAGTGAAAAATCTGAAATACCTCACTTGAAAAACAACTGACCAGGAAAATCAATCAAACCACATAATCTAAGAGTCATCAGAATACCTGAAAGCCACAATCAAAAAAAGAACCTGGACAACATATTACAAGAATCATCAGAGGAAAAACTGCCCTGACATCTTCCAATGAGAGAAAAATAGAAATTGACAGAATCTACCAATAATATCCTAAAAGAAACCTCCCCAAAAATACCCCAGGACTATGAATGTCAAATTCCAAAACTTTTAGTCCAAGGAAAAAAAGCATCCAGAAGGAAAAAATTTAAATATTGTGGAGCCAAAGGGAGGATTCCACAAGAAATAGCAGCTTCTACATTAAAGGAGTGGAATGCATGGAATATGATATTCCAAAAGGCAAAGGATCTAGGACTATAACCAAGAATTACATACCCAGCAAAAATGAACAAAATTGACATTTAACAAAATAGAACACTTTTAGATTTTCCTGACCTTAAAAAAAAAAAAAGAGCACCGAAAAGAAAATTCAGTGAGCAAAAAAAGCCTTCACAGCTTGGTAAGACTTGAGAGAGGTTGTACTCTTCTGGCAGAGCCTTCAAGAATTCAACATCACACACACACACACACACACACACACACACACACACACACACACAGTACAATGGGGCATTAGATTAAGTCTTGGGCAAAGGAAAAGAGAAAGTATTCGACATAAAAGTTTATTCTTTAGAACTAGATTTTTTTGGTCTTGTTTCCTTTTGCGTAGTTTATGTTTTGTTTACTTTTTAATAATTAATCTTTTAAGGGGCAGATAGGTATCATAGTGAACAGAGAGCCATGCTTGGATATGGGTGATCTTGGTTCAAATTTGTCCTCAGGCACTTCCTAGCTGTGTGATCCTAGGTAAGTCACTTAACCCCAATTACCTAGCCCTTGCCATTCTTCTGACTTAGAATTGATACTAAGAAAGAAGGTAAGGATTTTAAAAAAATAATATTTTGGTGACATATTACTTTTTTCTAGTTTTTTAATGTGTGTTCTGAGCCAATTTTTTTTAAGTGCTAACTGTGTCTGAAGAGTGTTATGGTGTAAAGAGCATATAGATGGGAGTCAGGAAGTGAGAATCATAGTTCTAATTCTATTACATCTTGGGGAAATTACAGCTTCAATTTCTTTTTCTGTCAAATGGGATAATAAAACTTACCCCATCTAATCTAGCCTAGCCTAGCTAAATCCATACTATCCTATCCTAGCCCAGTTTAGTGTAGGCTAGTCTGACCAAGCATTGTTTACACCATTCTAATGAGAAGATAGCTGTAATGATAAAAAAGATAAATGTGAAAGCTATTAAGCATTATATAAATGTGAGGCATTGTTATAAAAAATAACAATCATCTTACTTCTTTGAGTAGCTATTTAATAAGTATAATACCTGACTGCCTATCATAAATGTTAAGAACACCCTTACTTGAACCACTTGAATTAACAGAATCTAAATTGCTTTAAACAATGGAAATGTATTTTTATTCCTCTGAAGAAACTAAAAAGCTGTCTGATTTAAAAGAAGAAAAAAACTTTCTAGATTAATGTAATTCTTTGATAAGTTTAAGAATTTTATTCCATGCAACTTTGGAAGAAAGTTAAAAATAAAGGTTTAAAATGTGTCATAGCTTTTGTAATTATAGTGTCACTACTGTGACATTTCAATAGCTCCATTTATATGGCAAGGATCAGTTGTATTAAAAATAGGTCGAAACCCCGTGATCATTATGCATCTGAAACTTCTTAGAGCAGACTAGATTTTTTTTTCAAGTTGTGGAAATGGATTAGTTAGTTTCCTTATCCTTTGGTACCTAGTTAATCAATCAGCTAATCACTAAGCACTTGTTAAGGACTACACAGAAACAAAAATTAATCAGTTTGGGGCAGCTAGGTGATTCAATGGATAAAGCAGCAGACTTGAAGATTGGAGGCCCTGGGTTCAAATCTGACACCAGACACCTTCCTAGCTATGTGACTGGGCAAATGACTTAAACAAAATTGTCTACCCCTTACTGTTCTTCTGCTTTAGAACTGATACTAAGTATCAATTCTAAGACATAAGGTAAGAGTTTATTTTGTTGTTGTTTTTTAAAATCAGTTCCTGCCCTCAAGGAACTTATAGTCTAGTGAGGGCAAATGACATGTTCACAGATAAATACAAGATACACAATAAACATATAGGGATGAAGGGCAAGACCCTAACAACTGGAGAAACTGAGAAAGGTCTCTAGAAGGAGGTGGCATTTAAGCTGAGCCCTTAAAGGTCACTTCAAGAGACTGAAATGAAGAAGTAGAGCATTCTAGGAAGAGGCAGGATATGGAATGTCATGGAGGAGAAACAGTAGGTAGACTTGTTTGGCTAATACATACAATGAGTGAGGCATGTAACGTTTAATCGGCTTTGAAAAATTGGTTGGGGCCAGACTGAAGGGCTCTAAATGCTAAATAGAGAAGTTCGTATTTTATCCTATAGGAAATGGGCAACTAGTAAAGCTTCCTGAGAAGAGAATTGTGGTATGGTCAGACCTGTGCTTTAGGAACAATGATTTGGCAGCTGTATGAAGGAAAAATGGAGAGGTCCGTCTTTATTCTCAGTCTAGCTGATCTCAAGTAAAATATAAAATTTCAAAAAATCAATTTTTATATTTACAGAAGAGAATACTTAACATTTCAAGGGTAAATGCTTACTTCTATGTGTGATTATGTGGTACGATATAGACCAATATAAAATTCAGGAGCAAAAGAAATGTTTTTTTAATCATTTTAATCCAGTTTCTAATGCATAGGTTACCTTGGAAAGTGCTAGTTCAGACACTAGTATTTGTATCCCCTCTGCTTAGAACAGTATTTAGCATTTAACAAATGCTCAATAAATGCTTTTTCATTCATTCATTCATTAGGAAACTCATCATCATGGAGATTGCTTCATTTTTGGTACTCACTTCTTCAGTACCCTTAACTACATCTGCCCTTCTGAAAGGAGGGTTAGAGGGCAAAGGAAAAAACTCCTCCCAAAGCCTCCCTTTATAGAGGGTTCAGAAGCCTGGACATCTCTTCATTTGCCATCAGCTGCTTAATTTGGTTTTAACTCCGCCATTATCATCATGCCACATTATAACTCAGGAGCTATAAGTGTGTAATTGGGACAAATCAAGGATAACTAAGCACACATCTTGGAAGGGGAATGGAAACAGACCCCATGAAACTCTGAGAGACTTCCATTTGGGAGGGGCCAACTGCAAGAGGAGTTTGGAGAAGAATTCTGAAGGTCCTCAACTTTCACTTCTCTCCCGACCAGATGAGGAGCTGGGGGTTCTCTCTTTGGTTGGGAAGTTGGGCTTGTGGGGTGAATCCCGAGGGAAATGAGTTTCTTGGTACTTCTATGTGTGACTATTGGGAGATCACAAATATCAACCAAGAAGACATTGAACAGGCATTCTCCAATTTGGCCAGATAGGCCGAACTCCTGGGGGGGAGTGGCTTTGAATGAGGGGGAGTCCCTTCCCTGATCCTGCCTGAATCCATTGATCCTGCCATTTCCCTTTTTATATTAGTTAGAAATATTTGATAGGAGACTGTAGGGGGAAAAGAGTGTTAGCTACTGTGACCAAGCCACTGAAGATGTCCAGAGCTGCTCTCTTGGGGAGAAGACTTAGCTGATAGAGAAGTTCACCCTCTCCCTCCTTCCTGGATTCCCAAATACCTTTTTCCCCTGTACCCTGAATTTAATTTATCCTTTATTAAACCCCTGACAGTTGATACTTAGAGTAGTCTGGAACAGTTACATTGAGGGAGGAGGTGACTGATCTTGGGGCTGAGGGGAAGACCATTACCTGACTCCATCTTGAGGGGTGAAGCTACTTGTACTTAGGAGGTGGGAGGAGGCTTGTCTCAACAGGGCTGGCTCTGAGGGTGGGATCCCATCCATTAGGGTCACAACTGAACTCCAACACCTCCCTTCAACATCCCCATTATAGCTTTGCTAGTTTGGGAAGCTCTCAGAGTTTATTCCCTCATAGGTCTTCCCTGGGGTGGGGGTGAGTGAATAACTGATCTGGCCCATTGAAAGCTAACAAGGAGGGAGTCTAGATACCAACCATCTACCATCAATACTCACCTACATACAGAGCCCCTATTAATGGGATTACCTTCTACCTCTGAAATTAGCTCAAAGCAAAGGCATTTAAAATGCCATAGTATGTACAATAGTAACAAAACTATAAACCAAGCACTCTTCCACAGCATCAGTGAAAAGGACACATCTTTGTGAGCCCTTTTGTGGTTTTCTTGGCAAAGATATTGGAATGGTTTGCCATTTCCTTCTTTCATTTTACAGATGAGGAAACTGAGGCAAATTGGGTTAAGTGACTCACCAGGGTCAGGCCACACAGCTAGTAAATGTCTGAAGCTCTATTCACTATTGTACCACCTAGCTGCCCATGTTAAATACACACACACACACACACACACACACACACACTAAAATAGCTGGTATTCCCAGACGCTCTCCCATCCAAATTCTAACCAGGACTGATCTTGCTTAGCTTCCAAGATCAAACAAGATCAGGCAGGTTCAGGATGGCATGGCTACATGACTAAATTCGTATTTGCACTTCTGGTCACTTAACTCAGTTGGGCTCCCTTAGTCTGATCCCCTCTGAAGTGCAACTCCCAATTTCCAAAGGATAACTAAATCCTAAAAATGCTTCTCTCTTGATTCCCAGAAATGTTTTTCCTTCTAATGAGAGTTTCTCCTGTCTTGACTAACTTCCTAGAGAGTATATCATATCTGCAAAACTAATTGGCTTTTTAAAGACTACCAAGAGGCACAGCTGATCCAGTAATCTAGCTAATGGTTAACCAACCTATAATTCAATCAAAATGAACCAACCTATAATTCAATCAAAATGAAGAATTCCTTCATGCCTCCTAAAGAAACACTGAAGTACAAACATTATTCATGCTTTCCCAACCCCTCTTAATTCCCTTGCCTTTTATACCTATCTTGTAGATAGCTTGTTTGCACATTTTTGTTTGTTTATTCTTTTCACCACTCAGAGTATTAGATTGTGACATCCTTGAGGACAGAGACTATATTTTGCCTCTTTTTTAATTCCCAGCATTAAGCACAATGTCCAGCACATAGTAGATGCTTAATAAATGCCGACTGCCTGGCTGACTTCTTCCTTTAACAGCTGAATACCTGGCTGCTTTTATTTCCTTGTCATATCCTATAATTTCATCAAATGGGCTGGGAGAAAAATTTAATTGACCAGGCCCCTTGATCAAACTCCCAAATTCCATTTTAAGCTACTTTACTTAAATTAAAATTGGAAGACATTTTTTAAGAGACTCAATCCTCACATTCAGTGATAGTATTTTACAACACCTTGAAACTGGTAGGATGGATAAAGCCTTAGCACAAAACATGACAGTCATGTTTATGACTAGTTCCATTTCATTTTCTGGTCTTAGCCAAATCACTAAATTTAATTCTAGGTAATAATTCTAATGCTGATTCTTCCATTTTCTGTATAAGGAAAGGCTCCTCTTTCTGAAAGGCAAGGTTAAGTGATGACTAATGAATTAGGAGAAAAGTCATGCCAACTCAAACTATGGTCAATAAGAAACAGAGAAGTTCCTAGAGAGATCATAACTCAGATCATATTGGGGATTCACCTTTTCAATCACCTCTCTATCCTTGACTCCTAAAACTAGGAAAGATAGGTCAAATCAGAAACTAACTATAGTCTAGCAGTACCAGATCTTAAATTATAGTATAAAGCAGTGGTCATCAAAACAATATGGTACTGACTAAGAGACCAATGAAATAGCCTTGGGGTGAATGACCTCAGCAAGATAGTGTACAATAAACC
The DNA here is from genome assembly GCF_016433145.1 of Gracilinanus agilis. NCBI lineage: Eukaryota > Metazoa > Chordata > Mammalia > Didelphimorphia > Didelphidae > Gracilinanus > Gracilinanus agilis. Next base: position 530,700,054 of record NC_058131.1, on the reverse strand, counting down.
CAAAGATCCCAGCTTTTGGGATCCACTATTTGACAAAAACTGCTGGGAAATTTGGAAAACAGTATGGGAGAGATGAGGTTTAGAACAACATCTCATACCCTATACCACAATAAATTCAGAATGGGTAAATGACTTAAATATAAAGAGATAAATTAGGTGAACATAGAATAGTATGCCTGTCAGATCTATGGGAAAGGAAAGAATTTAAGACCAGGCAAGACATAGAGAATATTACAAAATGTAAAAATGAACAATTTCAATTACATTAAATTAAAAAAGTGTTTTACAAATAAAACCAATGCAACCAAAATTAGAAGGGAAGCAACTGGGGGGAAAATGTGTAACGAAAACTTCTGACAATGGTCTAATTTCTCAAATTTATGAGGAGCTAAGTCAATTGTACAAAAAAATCAAGCCATTCCCCAATCAACATGTATGGTCAAGGGATATGAATAGGTATTTTTCAGATAAAGAAATCAAAACTATCAATAAGCACATGAAAAAGTGTTCTAGAGCTCTCATAATTAGAGAAATGCAAATCAAAATAACTCTGAGGTACCACCTCACACCTAGCAGACTAGCCAATATGACAGCAAAGGAAAGTGATAAATATTAGAGGGGATGTGGCAAAATTGGGACACTAATCATTGCTAGTGGTATTGTGAATTAATCCAACCATTCTGGAAGACAATTTGGAAATATGTGCAAAGGGCTTTAAAAGAATGCATCCCCTTTGATCCAGTCATACCACTGCTGGGTTTGTATCCCAAAGAGATAATAAGGAAAAATATTTGTACAAAAATATTCATAGCCACACTTTTTATCAGTGGCAAAAAAATTAGAAAACAAGGGGGTGTCCATCGATTGGGGAATGGCTGAACAAATTATGGTATATGATGGTGATGGAATATTATTATGCGGAAAAGAATGATGAACTGGAGGAACTGCACGTGAACTGGAAAGACCTCCAAAAACTGATGCAGAGCAAGAGAAACAGAACCAGGAGAACTTTGTATACAGAAAGTGAAACATTGTGGCACAATCAAATATAATGAACTTCTTTATTAGTAACAGTACATTGACCCAGGACAATCCCAAGAGTCCTACGAGAAAGAACGCTATCAACATCCAGAGAAAGAACTGTTGAAGTAGAAACGCAGAAGAAAAACATATGATTGATTACATGGTTCAATGGGGACATGATTGGGGATACTGGCTTTAAATGATCACTCTATTGTGGATATTAATAATACGGAAATAGTTTTTGAACAATGATACACGTATATAACCTAGTGGAACTGCTTGTCAGCTCTAGAAGGGGGGAGGGAAGAGGAGAGAGAAAGAACATGAATCATGTAACCATGGAAAAATATTTTAATTAATTTTTTAGAAATGAAACTAACTATAGCCTTCTCTTCTATATTTTAACTGATGCTAGTAATTCTCTCCTTTACCTAGTTCAGACTAAATGTTTTAAAAAGAGTTTAAAACACTAGGTGGACCTAAATTTATGAATTCACATTAATAGCAGTGGTCTAAGTGAAAATTATTCACTGTGGAATACATCATTAAATAATTAGCCATGCAGTGGGACTAGGAGATCACATAATTATATCTTCTTGAGGGACTCAATTTTAAGACTCTCCCCAAAGCCTGCACATAGACTCAAGCATTCTCACAACTGCTGAAGGAGCCTTGGGCAGAGGGGAAGACCAGGGACAACCAGGAGGCTCGACCCCGAGAACAACGAGACCTGAGACCTTGGGAGCCTAGAAAGTGCAGACAGACCCTGAGTGTGAGGACAAAGCTGAGAAGGAGCTGGGCTAACAACAATGGCAAGCCAAAATCAGGAACCCCAGAAGAGAAAGATTATCAAGAAGAACTCTGTAACACTTGACAACTTTTACACAGAGAAAATCCAGACAACAGAGGAGAACAAACAAATAATCATATCCAAACATTCCCAAAATAATGAAAACTGGTCACAAGCTATTGAAGAGTTCAAATCTGACATGATGAGAAAGATGGAAGAGATTTGGCAAGAAAATAACAGTTTAAAAGACAGAATTTCACAATTGGAAAGTGAGGCTCAGAAATCAAATTAACTGATAAGCAAACTGAACACCAGAAATGACCAGATTGAAAAGGAAAACCAGTCCCTAAAGGCTAGAATTGAGCAATTAGAAGCTAATGATCTCTTAAGACATCAAGAACAAATAAAACAAAGTCAAAAGACTGATAAAATAGAAGAAAACATGAAATATCTCAATGAGAAAGTGACAGACCAAGAAAATCACTCTAGAGAGACAATCTGAGAATCATTGGTCTTCCTGAAAAGGCAGAAATTAATAGAAACTTGGGCTCCATACTAAAAGAAATTATTCAGCAAAATTGCCCTGAAGTTCTACAACAAGAGGGCAATATAGACATTGAAAGGATCCATAGATCACCCTCTACACTAGACCCAGAAAAGACAACACCCAGGAATATAATAGCCAAATTCAAGAGCTTCCAAGTAAAAGAAAAAATCTTACAAGAAGCCAGAAAGAGACAATTCAAATATCAAGGAGCACCAATCAGGATCACACAGGATCTGGCAGCCTCCATACCAAAAGACCGCAAGGCTTGGAATATCATATTCAGAAAGACAAGAGAGCTGGGCCTTCAACCACGGATCAACTACCCATCGAAACTGACTATATACTTCCAGGGGAAAGTATGGGCATTCAACAAAATTGAAGATTTCCAAGTATTTTCACAGAAAAGACCAGGACTAAATGGAAAGTTTGATATCCGACCACAAAAATCAAGAGAAACATGAAAAGGTAAATAAGAAACAGAGGGGAAAGAAAGAAAACTCATAATTTTTTAAATTTGACTCTTTAAGGGCATCAATAAGATCTAATTATCTGTACTCCTATGTGGAGAAATGCTATGTATAATTCTCTGTAGTGAACTCTATTCACTATTATAGTATTCACTATTATAGCAATCAGAAGAATACTTCATAGGGAGAGGATGGAATACTAAATGGTCTAAGAGGACATGGGGGTGGGAAAGAGGGGATTGAATAGTAGGGGACACCAAGAGAAACTTGAGTGAATAAGAAAAATAGGATATTCTATTACACACAAAGAGGGAAGGGGAGGGGACACATACTATTATAAGAAAGAGAGGAAGAGAGCATTAAGAGGTAATATTTAAACCTTACTCTCAGTGTAATCAACCCGGAGAGAGAAGAGTAGCTATATTATCCATTGGGATATAAAACTCTATCTAACCCTACTGAGAAAGTCAGAAGGGATAAACCAAGGGGAGCAGGGGAGTGAGGAGGTCAAAAAAGGGAGGGGAGAAGAAGGGGGAGGAAATACATTAGGCCTTTAAAAATAAAAAGGGGTAATAATAAGGGAGGGGGTAGAAAGGGAAGTTAATCAAGGGAGGGGATAAGGGATACTAACTCAAAGCAAATCACTGGCTTAAAAGAAAATAGTGTAAGAAGAAGGGGTAGGACTAGGGAAGGAAACAAAAATGTCAGTGAATGCACAACTGATAATAACTCTGAATGTGAATGGGATGAACTCGCTCATAAAACGGAAGCAAATAGCAGAGTGGATTAGAAACCAAATTCCTATCATACAAAGCCAAAGTAAAAATAGATATGATTAAAAAAGACAGGGAAGGTCACTACATCCTAATTAAAGGTAGTATAAACAATGAGGAAATAACACTGCTCAATATGTATGCACCAAGTGGCATAGCATCCAAATTCATAAAGGAGAAACTGGTAGAGCTCAAGAAGGAAATAGATAGTAAAACCATACTAGTGGGAGATCTAAATATTCCTCTTTCAGATCTAGATAAATCAAACCAAAAATAAATAAGAAAGAGGTAAGAGGGGTGAATGAAGTCCTAGAAAAATTAGATTTAATTGATATGTGGAGAAAAATAAATAGGGACAAAAAGGAATACACCTTCTTTTCAGCTGCACATGGTACATTCACAAAGATTGACTATGTAATAGGGCATAGAAACATTGCAAACAAATGCAAAAGAGCAGAAATAATAAATGTAACATTCTCAGATCATAATGCAATAAAAATAATAATCAGTAAGGTCACTGAAGACAGGCAAATCAAAAACCAATTGGAAATTAAACAATATGATTCTCTCCAAAACTAATTAGTTAAAGAAGAAATCATAGAAACAATCAACAATTTCATTGAAGAGAATGACAATGATGAGACATCCTACCAAACTCTGTGGGATGCAGCCAAGGCAGTACTCAGGGGGAAATTTATATCCTTGAGTGCATATATTAACAAATTAGGGAGGGCAGAGATTAATGAATTGGGTATGCAACTCAAAAAACTAGAAAGCGAGCAAATTAAAAATCCCCAGATGAAAACTAAATTAGAAATACTAAAAATCAAGGGAGAAATTAATAAAATCGAAAGTAAAAGAACTATTGAATTAATAAATAAGACTAGAAGCTGGTATTTTGAAAAAACATATAAAATAGACAAAGTACTGGTCAATCTAATAAAAAAAGGAAAGAAGAAAACCAAATTGACAGTATCAAAGATGAAAAGGGAGATCTCACCTCTAATCAAGGGGAAATTAAGGCAATCATTAAAAACTATTTCACCCAATTATATGGCAATAAATATAGCAACCTAAGAGATATGGGTGAATATTTACAAAAATATAAACTGCCTAGATTAACAGCAGAAGAAATAGAATACCTAAATAATCCCATATCAGAAAAAGAAATTGAACAAGCCATCAAAGAACTCCCTAAGAAAAAATCACCAGGACCTGATGGATTCACAAGTGAATTCTATCAGACATTCAAAGAACATCTAATCCCAATACTACACAAATTATTTGATGTGATAAGCAAAGAAGGAGTCCTACCAAATTCCTTTTATGACACAAATATGGTACTGATTCCAAAGCCAGGGAGATCAAAAACAGAGAAAGAAAACTACAGACCAATCTCCCTAATGAACATAGATGCAAAAATCTTAAATAGAATACTAGCAAAGAGAGTCCAGCAAGTGATCAAGAGGATCATTCACCATGATCAGGTGGGATTTATACCAGGAATGCAAGGATGATCCAACATTAGGAAAATCATTCACATAACTGACCTGTCTAACAAACAAAAATCATATGATATCTCAATAGATGCTGAAAAAGCCTTTGACAAAATACAGCACCCATTCCTATTGAAAACACTGAAAAGTATAGGAATAGAAGGACCTTTCCTAAAAATAATAAACAGTATATACCTAAAACCATCAACAAGCATCATATGCAATGGGGATAAATTAGAAGCCTTTCCAATAAGATTAGGAGTGAAACAAGGATGCCCATTATCACCTCTATTATTCAACATAGTACGAGAAACACTAGCAGTAGCAATTAGAGAAGAAAAAGAAATTGAAGGGATCAAAATAGGCAATGAGGAGACTAAGCTATCACTCTTTGCAGATGATATGATGGTATACTTAAAAAATCCTAGAGAATCAACTAAGAAGCTTGTAGAAATAATCAACAACTTTAGCAAAGTTGCAGGATACAAAATAAATGCACATAAATCATCAGCATTTCTATATATTTCCAACACATTAGAGCAGCAAGAGGTAGAAAGAGAAACACCATTTAAAATCACCCTAGACAATATAAAATACTTAGGAATCTATCTACCAAAACAAACACAGCAATTAAACTAAACCAACTACAAAACACTTTCCAAACAAATAAAACTGGATCTAAACAATTGGAAAGCCATCGATTGCTCATGGGTAGGACGAGATAACATAATAAAAATGACCATTCTACCCAAATTAATTTACCTATTTAGCACCATACCTATTAAATTACCAAAAAACTTCTTTACTGAATTAGGAAAAACTACAACAAATTTTATTTGTAATAACAAAAGATCAAGAATATCAAGGGAAATAATGAAAAAAATGTGAAGGAAGGGGGCCTAGCAGTACCAGATATTAAACTATACTATAAAGTAGCAGTCATCAAAACAATATGGTACTGGCTAAGAGACAGAAGGAAGGATCAGTGGAATAGAATTGGGGTTAATGACATCAGCAAGACAGTGTATGATAAACCCAAAGAGCCCAACTTTTGGGACATGAATCCACTATTTGACAAAAACTGCTGGGAAATTTGGAAAACAATATGGGAGAGATTAGGTTTAGATCAACATCTCACACCCTACACAAAGATAAATTCAGAATGGGTGAATGACTTGAATATAAAGAGGGAAACTAAAAATAATTTAAGTGAACACAAAATAGTATACCTGTCAGATCTCTGGGAAAGGAAAGATTTTAAAACCAAGCAAGAGTTAGAGAAAATTACAAAATGTAAATTAAATGGTTTTGATTATATCAAGCTAAAAAGCTTTTGTACAAACAAAAACAATGTAGTCAAAATCAGAAGGGAAACAACAAATTGGGAAAAAATCTTTATAACGAAAAACTCTGACAGTGGTCTAATTACTCAAATATACAAGGAGTTAAATCAATTGTATAAAAAATCAAGCCATTCCCCAATTGATAAATGGGCAAGAGACATGAATAGGCAATTTTCAGGTAAAGAAATCAAAAGTATGAATAAGTACATGAGAAAGTGTTCTAAATCTCTAATAATTAGAGAAATGCAAATCAAAACAACTCTGAGGTGTCACCTCACACCTAGCAGATTGGCTAAAATGAAAGAGGAGAGTAATGAATGCTGGAGGGGATGTGGCAAAATTGGGACATTGATGCATTGCTGGTGGAGTTGTGAACTGAAACAACCATTCTGGCTGGCAATTTGGAATCATGCTCAAAGGGCTATAAAAGAATGCCTGCCCTTTGATCCAGCCATACCATTGTTGGGTTTGTACCCGAAAGAGATCATAAATAAACGGACTTGTATTAAAATATTTATAGCTGTGCTTTTTGTGGTGGCAAAGAACTGGAAAAGGAGGGGATGTCCTTCAATTGGGGAATGGCTGAACAAACTGTGGTATATGCTGATGATGGAATACTATTGTGCTCAAAGGAATAATAAACTGGAGGGATTCCATGTGAACTGGAAAGATCTCTAGGAACTGATGCAGAGTGAAAGGAGCAGAGCCAGAAGAACATTGTACAGAGACTGATATACTATGGTAAAATCAAATGTAATGGACTTCTGTACCAGCAGCAATACAATGACACAGGACAGCTCTGAGGAATTTATGGTAAAGAATGCTACCCACATTCAGAGGAAGGACTGAAGGAGAGGAAACATAGAAGAAAAACAACTGCTTGAAAGCATGGGTTGAGGTGGACATGATTGGGGATGTAGTCTCGAAACTACCACACCAGTGCAACTATCAACAATTTGGTAATAGGTCTTGATCAATGTCATGTTAAAACCAGTGGAAATGTGCATCGGCCATGGGTGGGGGGAAAGTGGGGGGCGAAGGGGAACGTAGGAGCATGAATCATGTAACCACGTTAAAAATGAATATTAATAAATGTGTTAAAAAATAAATTCAAAGGAAAAGCAGAGTTCTCAGATATGGTTTTATTTTGAAGAAATTTCCACAGCACAAAGATAAAAGCACAAGTACTACCCAAGTAGTTTTTTGGATCTACCCAAAGGAAAGGGTGTTTGCAAACCTATGAATTTGTTATAGTCATCTGTATACCATTCTGAATGTTTTTTAATAAAGTCTGAAAAGAAAAATGTTATTCTTCAGCTGAGTATCGAATCAGAGCTTCCATTGAATACACAAACCAAATATACTGCTACTTGAGCCTAAGAAGAGGTGCGGGGGTTATAAAAACAACACTTGACAAACTGACAGAAATATGTTGCCTCCTGCAGAGTCATAGTGCTGTTGAAACAAATCAAGTTTATTCCTGTTTTTATTAATGTTTAATCATTTACAGAACATATTTCATTTGCAATGAAAATACTTGTTCATTAAGTTGAAAGATGTATGATAATTGCTTTTCAAGCCTTTTGTATTAACTGGGTCAAAGCACAGGACAGAAAAGGGACCAGGGAAATTCAGCAATCACTCCAAAACTTTGGTGCCACCTTTGCTCTCTCAATGCTACAGAAAAGGGGCATTTTAAAATAGAACAGCTGAGTCTGCATTTTCATATTCAGTTAATAATGATGAATCAAATACTTGAGTATAATATGAAAGTAAACCAAAACTCTCACTTCTAATGTTCTTCAACCAAGCAAACTTTCTGAAGGGGGAATTCATTTTACAAAGCTTATGTTAATGTTTAAATTGGTTGTATTTTTAATGGGCATGGTGACTCCTGTGAACTGTTTTCATCATTGTGACTGACCCACTCTTGGGTACAACCACTAAATTTTAGTGTCACCCTCATAAAAACCAAGGGAGTGGATTTCCTTTTACCAGAGGTTCCATAGAGATCTCTTGTGCTTAGAGAGGTGATGAATTCCTGCATTAATTCACATTTGTATTAGGCATTCAGATGATTGGACTATGCAAAAGTTTAGGATTTTCCCCCCAAAGGTGAGTTATACACATACCAAAGTTTTAGGACTAACATAATTATGAATGTCAAATAACTAAATACATTTCTTATCCAAAATGAACACTATGAAAAAAAACACTTCAAAACTACCAAATGTAGCATTAATCTTAAGGTCCTTGTTACTGAATGAATTTTCATTCAGTTTTAGGAATTCAATTTCAATGAAAAATGGCTAAAATGGACACATTTCTCTCCACTCCCAAGGGAGAAAAAACAAAAATAAAAAAAACCTGCCTGATCAAAGCAGAATGATTCTCACCTATATAAGTAGAGAAAGAGGCTATGTTTAAAGTGACAAAGAGAGCCTTGAGTATTTGCAAAGACTCTTTCACAAGAAAAGGAAGAATTTGCCCCATTTAACAATTGAAAAAATGGTATATTATACATCCAGTAGAGCCTTATATGGAAAAGTCTTATGTGCTCCTAAAATAAAATGAAGTACAGACTGATCAGGAGGACTGTAGCAGTGATTCTCCCATCTATTTGGTGTGCCCTGGCATATCAATCAATTAGTCAATTAATAAGTCAACACCTCTTATTTAAGCTCTACAATGTCTTATCCCTCGGGAAACAAAACAATAAGCCCTGCCCTTGAACAACTGCTGGAAAAGCCAAAGTTGGAGGGGTTAGATGCCAGCTTCCAGTAGTCTTCCTTTCCATTTGATATTATGCTGAAAGGAAGAGCAAATCCCTAGGAGAAAGAAACTTGTGGAAAGAATGGGAAAAGTTAAGGCAATATTATTCTTCTGAACAACCAGGAGGCAGAACTGCTGGCAGGCCAATAAGCTAAGTGAAAAATCTCGATCAACAGTTTTCAAATGATGTTCAATTAAAACGAAAGGTTCTTTCAATTAACTCTAATAACACACTCCTCCCCCGACTCCTCTCTGAGCCTGAGAAGTCTGCTGACCCACATTGTACTATGGGATAGGATTCAATGTAATTACAAAATTATATCATGCAAAGAGCTTCTAAAAGTACAAAAATTTGTGTTGTATATAATTATCGGCAGAAGCAGCTGTTACTTGGTGATTAAAAAACACTGGGTCTGGAGGCAGGAAGCCTTGAGTTCAAATCTAGCCTCAGACACTTCCTGGTTGAGTGGCTTAAATCATTTAACCCCTCTGTATGCCTCTCAGAGGCAGCTAAGTGTCTCAGTGGGTAGAGTGGTAGGCCTGCATCCAACATTTCCTAGGTGTATAACCCTGGCCAAGTCACTTAACCTCTGACTGCCTGACAAAGAATACACTGGATCCACTGGAGAAGAAATGGCAAACCACTTTAGTTCACTTCATTAAAACTCAGACACATCTGAATAGCTGATATTGGGATTAGCTAAACTAGATGTGTCAAAAATGGGAAATGGAGGCAGCACTGTGACGCTTCCACCCCACCCCCAAACTGGATTAAAATCTAATTGAGAAATATTTAATAAAATATATAAAAATACAATAGAATATAAGGCAACTAAGTTGTAGAATGGATAGAGTGCCAGGCCTGGAGTTAGGAAGACTCATTTTCCAGAGTTGGAATCTGGCCTCAAACACTAATTAGCTGCATGACCCTGGGCAAGTAACTTAACTCTATTTGCCTCAGGTTTCTGAAATGCACTGGAAAAGGGATTGGCTAGATTTACTATGAATACCTAAAAAAGCATATGAATGGAATTTAATCAAGAAATACTAAGTAAAAGAGCTACAAAGAATAAGAATTAATAAGGTTGTTTTTTAAAAAGGATTTGGAGAAAAAAGAAACTTGAAATGCAGTACTCAAGTAAATGAGATGCTCAGGTAAATGAGGTTAACCAACCTAGAAATTTATATAGAAGAAAAACAAATGATATGTACAGAGTCAAATATGAAAGTTAAGAACTATACTTCACTATAAACATGCACATCACTATGGTTTCTTAAATCACTTATCTTTCATTTAAATGGAATTCTCAGTGTATATGACAAATCTTGCTCCAGTTCAATCCACTAAATATCTATTAAGACTCTTAACAGTGCCTAACAGGCATTAAGGATACAAGTATATATACTAATATAATATCCAGCATGGCATTTGGACTGGAAGTACAAGAGAGAAATTGGAAGTCACCTACTTATATACAAATATATTACAAATAAGATAATTTCCAATATCACAAATAAAACAATCCCACTGAGAACAACTGGGCAGCTGGGTAGCACAGTAGATAGAGTGCTATACCTGGATCAGGAAGACGCATCTTCCTGAGTTCAGATCTGGCCTCAGAGACTTAATAGCTGTGTGACTCTGAACAAGTTACTTAATCCTGTTTGTCTTAGTTTCATCTGTCAAATGAACTAGAAAAGAAATGGCAAACCACTCTACATGCCAAAGAATGTATACTTGAAGTCAATTCTAAGACAGAAAGGAAAAAGAAAAAGAAACTAAGATGGAAAGTAAAGACTTAAAAAAATAAAAGAAATGATCTAGAGGTTCCAAGAGGCGGAGTGAGGAAGAAGAGAACAGTCTGGACCAGGGAACTAGTACAAACGCCCTGAGGTGAAAGATTGAGAAGTAGGCCAGTTTAGCTAAAACAAAAAATGTACAAAGGAAAGCAATGTGTAACCAATCTAGTAAGATATATAGCCTGGCTCAGTAGAAGAGAAGAGAGTTAAACAGAAGTCAGGGAGGATAGGGTGACATGGATGGCTACCAGGAGCAGGTAGTGCTGGCCAGGAAAGGGAGGTTGGCTCAAGCCAGCCTATGATGCAGAATCACAGGGATGAGAAGTTAAGCCACAGGGCACTGAACTATGATGACCAAAGTCCTTGAGGTTAAATTAGTGCTCTTCAAAATGAGAAAAGCCAGAGAAGTCCAAAATACTAGATGTTATTCCAAATAAACACATGTTAGAAAGGATAAAGGTCAGCAATATCATTTAACTCATCACTTTCCATTCAAATGGGACAGTGTGTGGTACAAATCTCTTCAATCATGGTCTTTTTGGAATGAAAGAGATAGCAGGCCATTTGTTCAAAGATCAGCTATCAAACCTATTAGGCAATACCTTTAACTCCTGAACTAGATCAAAAAAGTAAAAGCAGCACATGTACATGTGGAAAAACTATTCTGCAATGAACAGAATATTTATTCACCATGATCCAGGTTCTGGTGTTTGGGTTTTCAGATTAGCTCTCTATGGTAACCATGTTTGCCCTCCAACTTCTCTGGCAAAACCAGAAGTGTGGTTTTGTTCTATTTTCCCCAAAAAATTCATTCATACACTCAAGTGACAAATAATTGACTTTAATTTCCAGATATTCAATAACCGGTGATCTAGATACATCCAATCAATCAACTCTTTTAGAAATGGAAAATCTGTTCTCTTCATTCAGAATATCAAAGCATAATGTATTATCTACACAGCAAAGAAGGTGCACAAGAAGCAATATACCTTGCAACATCATGCACCTTATGACAGAATTAACTCTAAAATATCCTCCTTTATTTTCACTTCTATTAACATATGACCTGTGTAAGGAGACAATATGCAAATTTAAATATATATATATATATGCATATATATATGTATATGGAAGATAAATAGGAAAGAATTAATGGACAAAAGGCACTAGAATTAACAGTTTTCCGGGCTTTTATTACCCCTTGGCAATATGTGCTTCCTAAGTTTGAATATACTTTCCCACAGTCTCTTGTATGTAATTATGGGAGAATACATCCCAGTCTTTTGGGGAAGTTGTCTTTGTATCAACATCCCTCCTTTTTTTTCAGTCCAGACTTTGTGATTTTATTGATGTTATCCCTCCTTATTAAATATCCCTCTCTAAGAGCTAATTATCTAACTAATAATGAGTGCGGAGAATACCAAATGGAAACTTGTGGATTAAAATATCAGAAGCAACAATCCCTTGGTTATGCTTAGAACTCTTGGAGAGCAGTAGTCAGGCACCCTGTGAAGAAACTGATCTACTAGTGTGAATAGAAGCTAAAAGAGCAAACCTAGAGGGTATAGAACAATGCCTACCTTGTATATATTAATTTACATGTTGAATCTCTTATTAGATTGCAGTCTCCGTAAGGTCAGGGAGTGCCTTTCACTTCTTTTTTGGGTCCCTAGTGCTTAGCACAGTGCTTGACATGTAATAGGTGCTTGATAAATGTTTTTTTTTTTGATGGGTATAGGTAGGTAGGTAGTTGGATGATAGACAGGCAGACATGGATTTAAAGGACAAGAAATCAACCTACTATTATTCCCAATTGACTGTAAATCTATAGTAAAGGCAATTGAAGATGCCTTGTTTAACACAGGACATAGCCAGACCTATTTTCCTTTGTTTAAAATATGTATCCTTAAAATTTTCCTTTACAATATTGTGTCTTTCGACTGGATTGTTGGTATGTATAAACCAGATTGGCAAATCAACTGACTCTCAAAAGGCATGGCTAAATTTATTCATTCACTCAACAAATATTTATTTAGTATCTGCTATGTGTAAAGGCCTTTGAATTGTTTTCTAGATTAATTTTTTTAATATAAATATAATTGATGAGTGAGAGACAGTTTATTATAAGGGACAGAGAACCTGTCTCAGACAGGAAGACCTAAGCTCAAGTCCCACCTCTGACAGATTCTGACTGGGTGACCCTGGGCAAGTCATTTAATCTTTCCCTGTCACAACTTTATAAATTATAGAGCTATTACTGATCTGCATTTACAGAGGAAGCTCCTTACATCAATAAAATCACAAAGTCTGGACTGTAAAAAAATAAACAAAAAAACCTAATAAATATAATCAGCAAAATCAAATATGTATATATTTTAAATTGATTTTTGCTCATGAAGAGAATAAAGTAGTATAATTTTTAACCCACAAGAGCTGTCAAATATAACTATAATATATTTAACACATTGGTATATTTTTTCAAATTTTCTAACTCTGTGCCTTCCAAAAACAACAAAAAACATTGAGGATCCTGACTTAAAATTCAGAAAAGAAACATTCATGGGGAAAAGGAAAGTATGCAAATATAGTTTAAACACCACAAGTAACTCCACCAAAATGAGTACAGGCTTCAAAAATAGATATACAAGTTAAATATCTCATCGGAAAGGTAAATATTAGTGAATATTTTACTTGAATTATAGACATGTATATTTAAGCCCTGGCAATATTGAACACACTTTATAAAAATGTTTCAAAGTCACCAAAAGCCACAGAATGTCCACTGTTGTTCTCCACACCAGGCCCTCACCAAAAAAAAAATTATAAACATTATCCTAAAAAAGAAAGATTGGCACCATATCTTATTAGGTGTATAGTTTTGTCATTCCTTCTATACTACTTTATGCTATCACTATCTAAAGCAAATTAATGGAATCAGCATTCTGGGCCTGTTGTATGGAAATTTTCAGTCACTCTAGGAAGGGACCTTGAAGTCAATTTGGCAGAACCTACACAAGGCAACGTGTTCCTTCTTTTCTGCACTATCTGTCCACATATGAGGGTATGAACAATAAATAAGACTCAGCTAACTGACAGTCATGAGGTTTTTGTCTGGAAAAAGTTCTCACTATAAAAGTCTGAAACCACATTGGAAAATAAGGAGAAAGCTTGTTTGTATTTTAGTAAAACCATATTTGAGGGCTTTGACCTTGAACAAACATTGGCTTATCATCAGGAATCCATTCCTCACCTTCTTGCACAGACTAACAAAGTTGATCTGTGAGTTAAGGTAAGCTAAGTGTCAATTCAAGGAATTTCTAAGGTAGCTCTTTGTGCTCATTTATCAGCTACATTAGGGTATTGGCCAATGATTGTATTATTACAGGCATACTTCACTATCTACTATATCCTATTCCACAAGAAACTCTGATATCAAGAACCTCAGACATACCAAATTGCAAAAGGAGTGAAAATTAGCCCTCTGCCCTTAATGGGAGATTCCAGAAAAATGCTAGTTTGCCTATAAATTCAACATAGACAGAACTGCTACCCAGTTATGAGTACTCTGGTACCTGAGACTTCTAGAGTGCCTTGCATCAGTTGAGGGAGCTGTATCCAAGAAGGGACAAGAATTGAAAAAGAAAAAGAAATATGGTAGCCATAGGGAGCAGCTTTGGAGAGGCAGCCACAGAGACCAAAAGCATGGAGCTACCAAGGTTTCTGGGATCATTTGGTTTCTTTGCCAAAAAGTCCAATATCCTTTAGCCTGCAGCATAACACCAGGAAGCACACCTGTTCCTGATGGGTTGGGGATATAGGAAAAAAGAATAGCATTCCACAAAAGAAATGCATGTGGATAGCACCCATTTAGAAATAGACACCAAGAGTTTATTACATGGTTCAAGTCCCTGTTTTGGCCTTGTCATAATGATTCAGTAAATGCCTTTGCTTTGAATCCATGGTGGTCTGGTTTGGCTGGTAAATGAAGAACTAGTGGAGGTTGTGTAGATAGATAGATAGATAGATAGATAGATAGATAGATAGATAGATAGATAGATAGATAGATAGATAGATAGATAGATAGACAGATAGATAGATGTACCCATACATATGTGTATATATTGTTTAGTTATTTTCACTGAGGTAGCTAAATAGTATAATGAATAGAACACCAAGCCTAGAATCAGGAGGACCTGGGTTTAAATGTGACCCAACCCCCCAAGACACATCCTAGTTATGTGATCCTGGATAAGTCACTTAACCCTGTTTATGTAGCTCTTGCCCTTCTATCTTAGTTATTAACATAGAAAATAAGGCTATATACTTTTTTTAAAAAAGATCTTATGAGAGCTCTTGAAAATAAGAGGGTACATGGGAATATCAATGAAATAGATAAAAAGAAATATTGTTTAAGAAACAGGATTTTTTTAAAAGTCAAGACCTGGTTTCAGATTTTTAAAAAGTTAACATCTTCAAGACCCAAATTAGTATAACTTAAAGTCTCAACAGCTTGAATATTATGTGAAACCCAAATACAAATGGATGACTTCTAAGTTTTTTCCAAACCATATTCTTCCATTTTAATACAAAATTATATATTGTCAATTTCTTTCCATGATTCATTTTTTTGCCAAAACTAATATCTTAAATAGTGTAGGTTAGAGTAATATTTTTTTAAATAATGAACAGCACTAAAATCATTATAGCTTGACATTTTTATATGCTCATAAAACACATTTTGTTCCATCTATTTTTATTAAATGAAATGTGGCCTGCAGAAAACCATGACTACATATTTTAACTGAAAAATGTTAGCTAGAAATATGAAACCATACTCATTTACTTTTAACACTGAATGTGAACTACAACCAAAAAAAAAAAAAAAGTATACTTGACATCTATTAGTGTCAGCTCAAAAGAAACACATTGAAAGAATTTTTAATTAAAAACAGCCTTTTTAAATAATTCAGCATTTCTGCTTTGCAATGATATGCACTACAATGTTCCACTCAATCTAGTGCCCATCAAATGAGGGCTATCATCTGGCAGGAGTATTTGTCCATTTATTTATACAGAGGCAAGGATGCAGAAACAAGCTCATCTGAATGCTATCCCAAGGAGTCAAACAGACCAATCACCATTAGATTAGGCACTTACGTCTATCTCTAATTTGTCGTCAGCTAACTTCCAAAATAAACATTTTCACACAATTAGTTTCTTTAAAAGTCCACATGTTTATATAAATAACAAAAATAGATGTGTGTTTGCCTTTCATGGGAAAAAGGGGGCAAGAAATATGGAAATATGAGGATGGGGGAAATGTTGAAAAACATACCATTTGATGGGGATTAATCATTTTGGTTCAGGTTTTCCTATTACCAAATATATTTGTATTTAAATGTTTGCTTCCTAAAAAAAAAAAAAAAAAAAAAAAACACTTTTAAAAAAATTACTCCTGCCATAAACAGAGACTTAGCTCATTGAAAGCTTAAGCTGTTCCCTCCCTTGTTCTCTAAGGAAACTGTCATTGGAGCCAAATCAGGAAGTGTAAAACTCCTGGATGCCTTTTATCTTGCTTAAGGTTTGATCATCTCTCCCACTCCTAGGACCACTCTACCACCATACCCACACACTTTGTATGTTTTTTCAGTCCAACAGATAATAATAAAACCCACAAGAGAAGCTGCTACCAAGGGTCTAAAGTTCTAGAGCGTTCCTTTGTGAGGAGCTAAGATAGCTGTAATTAGCTCAGGATACTCTAAGTTCAAGATCAAGATCTATTGATTATGTGTTGGGCCTGTGCTAAGCTCAGGAATACAAAGAAAAGGAAAAACACATTCCCTGCCTTCAAAGAGTTTATCTTCTACTAAGGGAGATGAGATGCAAATAACTATATCAGATAAAGTGTGAGGTAATCTTTGGAGGGAAAAACCTAGCAGTGGCAGAGAATGGGGAAGGTCTATTTCAGAACTAGCACTTGGAACAATTTTGATTATATTAAATTTAAAAGGGTTTATACAAACAAAACCAATGCAACCAAGATTAAAAAGGAAACAACAAATGGGGAAATTTTTTATAACAAATTTCTCTGATAAATATTTCTCAAATATATAAGGAACTAAGTTGGTCTTCTGGCAGGAGTGTGGAGAGCAGAATGAATCCTTGTTGGAGTTTAGCTACAGGTTCATCATGGTGGCCAGTTGATTAGAAAGTTAAGTATCTCTCTATCTCTTTTCTACCTTTCCCTTTCTTTACTACTACTATTATTTTGATTTAATTAAGTTGTTAAGCTACTATCAGCCTCATAATTTTAATTATTGCAGTTGGCGGCCATAAGGTTTGATGAGTACTCTCATTTTCTTCATTTTCTTTACTTTTTACTCTCTCTAAAAACTATTCTTAAGTCAGTTGGCTAGAAACTAACTCAGATAAACCAAAAACACCAAGACACTGATCAGAATCAAGCCACAGCCAAGAAACACTCAGAGCTCTGAACCAAAAAGATTGTTTAGAAGGGGTTGAGTATTGGGGGGAAGTAAAACTACAGGCAACTTAATTTTTTTAAATTGTTAATAATAAAATTAAATATAATTGAATACATCAAATTGATTTGAATCAAATTGGCTAAATTTAAATGAGAGAATTATTAATAGTTAAAAATTAATATTGGATTAAATTAAATAAATTCAAATTAATAAAATTGAACAAAACCAAACTAAATGCAATATAAATTAATCTAATATACTAATTCAGTGCTTCATTATTTCAAACATCATAATATTTTAAAATAATAATTATCATTATTATATGTATTTATTATTGGTACTATTGCCTTGCATTGGTTTCTTATTTAATCCTACTCTATTATAGTAGCTTTCTACAATAAAATTAAAGAAGTTACGTCTCAAATTTTTTTTAAGGTTTTGGGATCCTTTCATTGTTTGAATTACCTATTCAGCAATAGTCAGAACAGCTTTAATAGGCATATTAGGACAGAAAGACTAGAAATTTTTCTTCTAAATTCAGAGTCAAAAGACCAGACATTATGAGAAATAAAGAGAACAAAACAGTAAAGTGACCAAGGGTTTCCTATTGCATAAGATACTATATAGTTGGGATGAGCAAAGGTTTCCTAAGGAGGGTTGGATGTCAAACAAGAAGATGAAAAAAACTTTGCAAAGCCTGGATACTAAAGTCCTTTCGCTGGCCAAGGTATAGTTCTTTTGATTTTAAAGTTTTGAAAGAATTAAAACTGGCCATTGGCCATAAGAATTCTAAAGACTATGGCTACTGGCTCTTGTGGGCATATATGGTTGACAATTCAACAAAATCCACTAAAAGTAGCCTGGTTGACTCTGAAAACCCTGACACACTGTATTCATGGTCTCCCAGCCATGAGGCTATTCATTCTCTAGATCCAGGCCATTCTGGCTTGACTTCTTCAGCTCCTCCTTCTAAACCCTTGATTAAATCTAACAAGAATGACACCCTGCCTTCTTCCCAGCCTGCCCACAAGAAGGCTCCTTCTCTTGACCCAGGCCAGGATTTTACTTTTTCCACCCCTCCCTGATCTATGTCCCTCTCACCTCCCAGTCCACCTTTGTTATCATCTCTCTACCCACTCTTACCATCTAAGTTTACCTAGTCTCTGCCTCACCCTGTCCACCTTTCCTCTTGCCCTGCTCACCTTTTCTCTTGCCTTGACCAGCTTTTCCCTGCCTACTGGCCAAATCCACCCTTTCCTCCTCCTTGCTCAACTTCTCCCACTGCCTCCCCTTCCCCTACTGGCCCAACCGCCACCTCTTCTTCTCCCCACCCTTACTCTCCCTGATTGCCTCCTACCGACCTCTGCCTCTTCTCAATCTCCCTTCACCCTTCCTCTTTATCCCCAGCCTATCCCCTTCATCCTCAGCCTGACCCATCTTTCCCCCTGCCTCTACTTCTCCTCCCTCTTCCCCCACCCACTCAGCCCCAACCAGAGCAACAAGCCAAGCAGTAGTAAGCAGAAAACTCAAATACAGGCCTATTCCCTCTAAGGGATGTTCTCACTTACAATAAACAAGAGAATTTAGTAAATATTAGATACCATATACCTTTCTCTCCACAAGACATTGAGAGATTCAAAGAAAAAAACATTCTTTTGAAGATGAACCCATTTTAGTCATAAATAAGTTTGAAAGCATTTACAGGAGTTATAATATGACATGGACAGACGTGCAGAATTTAATGCACACTGTGCTAACAGAATGAGAAAGAAATAAGGTTCTTTTTCTTGTTAATCAGGCCCAGGAAGAGGGGGCGGTGATTCATTAGCTGACTGGAGACCCTAAATAGGATCCAAATTCAGAGGAAGATTACTTACATCTATGTCAGGCTAGGAATGCATTACTAAAAGCAATGAATTACATATGTAACAATAAAAAGAGCCTGTGAATGTTATAATAGAAGGGGAGATAGAGAAAGCCTGTATGTTGTGAGTCTCTCTTCCAGTACTCCCCTGGGGCCAAATATACACTGGGAGGCTTTAAGGGCGTGTCACCCTGAAACTGGATGACCTGGATGGTTGAGCAGCCTGTCAGGAGTTGGAGGCCAGGCTTCCTTATAAGATGAGGTATGTGGTACCCCAATCCAATTCTGAATAAGGACAGAGTTCATACAAATCTTCCCCCAATCCAGCTTCAAGTTGGAGGCAGCCAGACCAATCTGTGGTTCCCCTCTCCCTTGCTGTCTCTCAGGCACTCCAGAATTTGACCATCTTTTATCTACAGGAAGAGATTGACTCTTCAGCAAAAACAGTTCTACAAAACCAGCTGGTCCTTGCTCACAGCTGCATCAGGAGGTGCATATGCCTTTATTAATCAATCTTCTTGTCTTATGTAAATAGATCTGGAGAAATTGTGACAAATATCCATAAGCTTCAAAGACTTTTAAATGACACACAGCAAGCAGCTATAGAGACTCATGTGAATCCTAATGATAACTGGTGGAGCCTCTCATGGCTACAAGGAACAGGTTTGCTTGCAGTTGTCATCAAATGGGGATTTGGGGGATTGTGGTACTTCTTAGAATCTGCATCAGTCGTACTACTGTTTATAACAAGCTTTTACCTGGTGAAAAAATTATATACACTCACACCGTGGATCATGGCCAAGTTAGAAAGGAAATAGAACTTGCTTTTGAGTGAGAAACCTTTGTGTTGTGCCTCTGTTTGGTTGACACGTTATCATATGGAATGTGAACTATGAATTCCTGCTTTTTTATTTTTATTATTGTTTTTCCTTAATTTGCAATAGGATATTTGTGTTTTTTCTTTCTTATTTTTTGTACTTGAAGTACATGGAATCAGTATTAATGTTTATGATTTTGAAGGATAATTTTACAATATCTATTAGCCCTAATACCAATGCATACCCCAAAGCTTTAGACTATGGCAAACTGCCATTGATTAAGTACTATGGGACTTTAACTAATAATTATGTCTGATTTCAGAAGAAGGGATCACAAAAGAGCCACTGCACAGTGGTAAGAAGCACAAGGTCAAGGAGACCAATAATCCCTGTGGGATTGATGAGGATCTGCACCAAGAAAAAGGGCTTGTTTTGAGGTTTGAGGAAGCATCTATTTGACAACTTCAGATACTGGACTTTATTTGACTTTCATTTTGGCTCCCCATTCCTGAGACTGAAGGTAAAAATCAGACCAGGGAATTATACTTCCCTTTTACCTCAGACTCTAGTCCCCTTCTCTATTATAATATGGCAATTTTCTGTAGTCCTGGCTGCCAATGGGTAAGTACAACATTGTTGCAAGTGTACTGCAGGCTTGTAGGACATAAATCACTTTAATTGGATCTTGCTGGTGATGCAAGGACTTGTTATGGTTTTATTCTTTTTTACTCATAATTTTGTACACATAAGATTTTGCTATATATTTTTATCTAGAATTTAATTTTTTTCTCTTCTATTTGGGTTTTGTTTTGTTTTGGTTTAGTTTTTTTTTTTCTTTTTGGTTTTTGGTTTTCTTTTGGGAATTGATTTATATACCTCATAACTCAGTTATGTATCCCAGGATGTTTTTAGTGTTGTCAACACCCTCTCAGGGGGATTGTATAATTATCCTAAAATCCAAGATTTAAGATCTTTTAAAGCAATTTTAGGAAAAGAAAATCACCAATACCACGGATCAAGAAAGCAGATCTTTTGGAGAGGGTGCCATAAGGATGTCTACAGAAACCATACATTACATCAAAAGATCAAGAGTGAACTTGGGTTATAATGAACTAAAGGGTGTTGAACATATCATTTATTCAGAATGTAAACTCTTATGCCAAGGGGGAGTGCCCCCTAATTGGCTTTTTGTCAATATGTTTATCAATTATTTTTGTTTTCTTTCCCTCTTATCCCAAAAATTGTTGTAATTCTCTCTTTGTAAAATACAATATTTTATATACCTCTAGTAAGAAAATCTTTAGAGTTATAATAAGCTGGTTATGTGAAATGATTCATTGGGAAGACTAGGCATGTTAATCTCTCAAGACTCCAAATGGGGAGATTTTAACATGTTTGTCTCCCAAAAGAATCACAGGGCGAATTGTCAGGAGCAAAATTTTCTCTTTCCATTGTGTTGCTTTTTTTTTTTTTAACATCATCTCTCAGTAACCTGGAGGTCAAAGACCACCGAGTAAATTCAAGTATAGATAAACCCTCAGATAAAGGAAGTTAAAGAACCAAGGGACCAACAAGACCTGAAACTGATTCCACAGGCACTGCCCCCCTGGATGGCTCAGGCAAATTAAGAAACTAGGTTGGTTCCTGAGATGTGACATGTGAGAGTTAGTGGATGGAGAAAAGAGCTTATAAGGTCAGACCAGGAGCCTGTCTGGGTCCTCTGGTGGGAGTGTGGAGAGAAGAAAGAATCCTTGTTGGAGTTTAGCTATATGCTCATCATGGTGGCCAATAAATGTATTGGATTTTATATAGAAAGTTAAGTATCTCTCTCTTTCCTACCTTTCCCTCTCTTTACTACTACTATTACTTTGATTTAATAAAGTTATTAAGCTACAAAAAAAAGAACTAAGTCAAATATATAAGAATACAAGTCGTTCTCCAATTGACAAATGACCAAAGGATATGAATAAGCCATTTTCAGATGAAGAAATCAAAGCTATCAATAATCATATGAAAAAATTTTCTAAATCCTTCTTGATTAGAGAAATGCAAATTAAAACAACTCTTAGGTACAACCTCATACCTATCAGATTGATCAATATGGAAGTTTAAAAAAATGATAAATGTTGGAGGGGATATGACAAAATTGGGACATTAATACATTGCTAGCGAAGTTGTGAACTGATCCAGCCACTCCAGAGGTCAATATTGAATTATACCCAAAGGTCTAAAAAACAATGACTATCCTCCTTTAATCCAATAATACCACTACTAGATCTATACCCCAGAGAGATTCTAAAAAATGGGAAAGGACCTCTTGTACAAAAATATTTATAGCTGCTCTTTTTGTGGTGGCAAAGAAGTGTAAAATAGAAGGGCTATCTATCAATTGGGGAATGGCTGAACAAATTGTGGTATATGATGGTGATGGAATACTATTGTGCTGTAAGGAATGATGAACAGGATGATTTCAGAAAGAGCTAGAAAGACCTACATGAATTGATGCATAGCAGAACCAGGAAAACATTGTACACAGAAACAATAATACTGTGGAATAAGCAAATATGATAGATTTAACTACTATCAGCAATATGATGATCCAGGACCTTTCTGAGGGACTTATGATAAAGAAAGCTCCACCTCTGGAGAAAGAACTATTGGAGTCAGAATGCAGATGAAAGCATATCATTTTTCACTTGTTTATTTGGGTTTATGTTTCAGGGTTTTGGTTTTATAAGATTATTCACTTACAAAAATGAACAATATGAGAATAAGTTTTGCATGATAATACATGTTTATTGCTTGCCAGCTCTGGGAAAGGGGAGGGAAAGAAGGAGAGAGACGATTTGGATCACATAAAACTTGTGTGGAAATTTGCTTTTACATGTAATTGGTAAAAAAAAAATCAAGGTGAAGGAAAAAAAAAAGAAGGTAGCACTTGAGTTGAGTCATGAAGGTAGGAAGCCAAGAGGCATAGGTGAGGAAGGAGAGAATTCTAGACATGGGAGACAGCCAGGGGAAAAGCATAGGACTGAGAGATAGAGTATCCTTTGAAAGGAAAAGTAAGTAGACTAGGGTCAATGGATCTGTATAAAATGCATAGAAGAGAGTAAAGTTTAATACTGTAAATGACCAGGTTGTAAAAGGTTTGAAAAGCCAAACAGAGGACATTATATTTTATCCTGTAGGCAATTGGGAGCCACTGGAATTTAGCATGCAGAGGTTGATATGTGCAGTGTCTCTAGGGCTCCTGAGAATTCTAAGTAAAACCTCAAATTCCCAGCAATTCCTGTCAGAGCAACTCAGGAACAAATCTCAGGAGGATCCCAGAGGACTCCTGACTCCCTCACTTTCTTCTATCTATATCTTGTCCAGAGGTTTAATACATACCTTGGGCCACTCCCCTCTGGAGATGCCAGGAACTCTGGAATTGGCGCAAGGCAAGTGCTAAGACTCTAGATAGATATAGATTAAAGTAGGTCCTCTATATCACCCTGGTCTACCCTCAAGTTCTCAAACCAGTGCCATAATATTCAAAGTCTACTCTTGGGCCTGGAATATGGAGTAGTATTCCCAGGAGTTCTAAAGTAGCTTCTGAACAGTAAACATTCCCAACTGTTCTCCAGCTATCTCAGGTCTCCCTTTAGAATAGGGTATATCAGGGAATTATGAACAGTAGCAACAGACACAAACCTCTAAATCTGACAAGTACAGAAGAAAGAGGAAATAACCATATAAGGAAGCCATAGACCATCATAACAAAAGGAAGTAGAAAAGAACATACTTAGGGTGAAAAATGAGTAAGGAAAATCACAACTTTTTTTGTACTCCAATAGTCTAGGATGACTCCAAAGCTCCAGAGCCTCTAGAATGGTAGTTTGTTTAGCAAGAAATATTAACAATACAGAATTTGGTGTGTTACTGAGTGGTTTCTTGGGAATCAGATGTGCAACAGTCAACAGGACAGTCATCAAAGAATTCTGAATGACAAGTATGCAACAATAAGTCAACCCAAACCTTGTTCTTTCCCATTTGAGATCCCTCACTAGATCTTCATTCTGGAACTACACAATTTACAAATGAAAGCTTGAAAAAAAAGCCCTGAAGAAAGCAAAAAAATGAAAAATTAGATAATGGAAACTATAGGAAAAGAAGAAAAAGGAACTGAGATTATTTTGCTCAAAGAACAAAAGATTAAGGTAAGACATATTCATTTTGAACACATTTATGGAAGAATTTAATATGAGCTACTAACCAATTAATCTCCTAAACACTGAAAAAGGGAGACAAATTGGTTTAAAATATTAAAAATGGAATTTCAATTAAAGATAAGAAAGAAAGAACTTACAGGACAAATCCAACATACTTTTCCCAGTTCAGCTAAAGACCTACCTCCTCTGCAACTACAGTTCACAATTATTTCTCTTTTCTCTGTGTTCCTGTAGAAACATTTGAACCATACCATTTATCACATCATACTCCAATATATGTAAGGATTCATTACCTCATCATTTTGGGAATCTCTTCCACTGATGCACATTGTAACTGATCCATCCATTCCCTCCCATAAATTCATGCCAGCAAGTCCAACTTGCTGGGGACCTTCCATACATTTTCCTAACATTGGCATGGAGACCAAGTGAAGACAGAGGCTGTTAACTGCTCCTGTTCTGTGACCAATCCATCTAATTTCTCTCTCCAATGACAATTTTTATATCTCCTCTCCAATTAATTCTTTGTTCTTAATGTTATGACCTGCTTACAGTGTTCATGCGCCTTCCCGGTGCCTTTTATTTGAGCCCCAACTTTAGTTCCTCAGAGGATATGGTATTCCAGGATTCCTTGCGGCAATACTAATAGAATATTGTTTGTTTGTTTCAGGGAGAAGCTCAGGGTTATTAAAAGAATTACACAGGCTCCTAAAGGTTTTCTGGTCTACTTGCCTCCTCCTCCTATTTAGGTCTAGTCTCAGATCACAGTGTCCATTTGCAGTGCCTGTCCAAAATATACATGCTGATGAATGGGCTGCATAGAATGTCCATCCAACTGTGTACATCATAGTCTAGACAATAAGCATTCTTCATTCACTTGGTTTTTCCTGTGTGGCTCATAGGATCACATTATCATAGCTTTAAAGCTGGAAGGGAACTTAGAGGACATCAAGTCCAATCCCCCAATTTTACAGGCCCAGGAGTTAAGCTAAATGCCTGGGGTCACATAGTGTATGAGGCAGAATTAGAACCCAAGTCTTTTTAAATCCAAGTCCACATCATGAAGCCAAAATCTTTTGAGTGATTTTGAATCTTATTTAGGAGATTCTGCAAAGATCCAGGGCATGCTACAATCAGTTCATCTTCCACAAAGAAAAGCATCGGAATTTCATCATCAATGGGGAACTCCTCTAATGGGGAACTCCAAGACAATGGCAAACATCTTTGGCACACAAATGTTTCCTTGTTTCCAGCCTCACTTGAAATTATTCATCAAGGGAGAATGAATCAAAGCTACATCTTTCAAGGTATCTTGTACGATTTTGACATACTCAGAGAAGATGCTTGTTGGAGATAATTTTTTAAGGTTGTATCTTGTTCTACCAAATCTAATACTTCTTCATAGTCAACAAATATTGAGCACAGTAGGTTCCTGTATTTCCTATTTCAATCAATTGTGTGATGGTAGAAATGTGGTACACATTATAGAATATTATTTGTGAAAAACTATATTCCTGCCTTGTTCCTTCACCAAAAAGGCCATAATGAATGTGTAATTATTCTCACATTCATCTTGTATCGGTGGAAAAGTGAACCTATGGGTGGTAGTTACTAATATTCTCTTGGTTGTTGGGTCATTGATTTGTGATAGGGTTTTTTTGGTGGGGGAGGGTTGCAATAATTAGCTCTAAAACTTTTCCCCACATCTCAGGGATTCTTATCTGTCATATCTATCTTAGGTATCACTCCCTCAGTGCCCTCAAAATTGTGTTACCTCCATCAGAGACCTCTCCCTTTTGTGTATATTCTAGTCCAAATGCTATTCTCATTTTTGTATGTTTTAGTGACATTTCCACTTCCTCCAGGAGTAGCATATCTACAGCTATTGTGTTAAATTCTAAATATGGTTATTCCATTGTGTTTGGTAGTAAAAGAAGTTTGTTATAAAAAAAAAGTCTTTACAGATCTTTGCCAATTTTTGTCTACTTGTTGTCCTACTTCTAGTTTTATCTTTAAACACTCTTGAAATGATTTTGCTTAGTTGGATCTGTTGCCACACTTTAGTTAAATGTATTTTTTCATCTGGTACTTCATTCTCTTGTAATCAATGCTAGCATATAAACTGATTATTTTCCTCACGTTCATTTGATAAAAACACATCCTGAACATCATAGAGGCAGGTCACAACTTTTTGTTTCTTTTTAGCAATACTTTTTAAAGTTTAGTTGTTCATTTTTTAAATAAATTAAATTTTAATTTAAGTATATTGAATAAAAATGTCCTTTGACAATAAGTATTTATTAGATAGTGCCTTAAAATATAAAATAAAATAAAATTCCTTTAGTATACACTTTGATGAAATTTGCTACACATGAAAAACACTTGCTGTGTTAATGTACTCAAGTCACAATCCATCAGTATTCTGGGCAATTCTAAGAATATAATTTGGAGAGGAGTGGGCCATCGGGACTGATACAAGATAAAGTTAC
The DNA here is from genome assembly GCF_016433145.1 of Gracilinanus agilis. Lineage (NCBI taxonomy): Eukaryota > Metazoa > Chordata > Mammalia > Didelphimorphia > Didelphidae > Gracilinanus > Gracilinanus agilis. Next base: position 530,673,176 of record NC_058131.1, on the reverse strand, counting down.
AGATCTTGATAAAAAATGTACTGATACCCTCATTTTGCAGTTTTTTGCCACCACAAAAAGCGCAGCTATAAATATTTTAATACAAGTCTGCTTATCTATGATCTCTTTGGGGTACAAACCCAACAATGGTATGGCTGGATCAAAGGGCAGGCATTCTTTTATAGCCCTTTGAACATAGTTCCAAATTGCCAGCCAGAATGGTTGGATCATTTCACAACTCCACCAGCAATGCATTAATGTCCCAATTTTGCCACATCCCCTCCAGCATTCATTACTCTCCCCTTCTTTCATTTTAGCCAATCTGCTAGGTGTGAGGTGATACTTCAGAGTTGTTTTGATTTGCATTTCTCTAATTATTAGAGATTTAGAACACTTTCTCATGTGCTTATTGATACTTTTTATTTCTTTATCTGAAAATTGCCTATTCATGTCTCTTGCCCATTTATCAATTGGGGAATGGCTTGATTTTTTATACAATTGGTTTAACTCCTTGTATATTTGAGTAATTAGACCACTGTCAGAGTTTTTTGTTATAAAGATTTTTTACCCAATTTGTTGTTTCCTTTCTGATTTTGGCTACATTGTTTTTGTTTGTACAAAAGCTTTTTAGTTTGATGTAATCAAAATCATTTATTTTATATTTTGTAATTTTCTCTAACTCTTGCTTGGTTTTCAAATCTTTCCTTTCCCAGAGATCTGACAAGTAAACTACTCTATGTTCACTTAGCTTATTTATAGTTTCCCTCTTTATATTCAAGTCATTCACCCATTCTGAATTTATCTTGGTATAAGGTGTGAGATGATGTTGATCTAAACCTAATCTCTCCCATGTTGTTTTCCAAATTTCCCAACAGTTTTTGTCAAATAGTGGATTTTTGTCCCCAAAATTGGGCTCTTTGGGTTTATCATATACTGTCTTGCTGACGTCACTTACCCCAAGTCTATTCCACTGATCCTCCCTTCTGTCTCTTAGCCAGTACCATACTATTTTGATGACCGCTGCTTTATAGTACAGTTTAATATCTGGTACTTCACATTTTTTTTATTATTTCCCTTGATATTCTTGATCTTTTGTTATTCCAAATGAACTTTGTTATAGTTTTTCCTAATTCAGTAAAAAAGTTTTTTGGTAGTTTAATAGGTATGGTGCTAAATAGGTAAATTAATTTGGATAGAATGGTCATTTTTATTATGTTATCTCGTCCTACCCATGAGCACTCAATATTTTTCTAATTGTTTAGATCTAGTTTTAATTGTTTGGAAAGTGTTTTGTAGTTGTTTTCGTATAATTCCTGTGTTTGTTTTGGTAGATACATTCCTAAGTATTTTATATTATCTAGGGTGATTTTAAATGGTGTTTCTCTTTCTACCTCTTGCTGCTGTGATGTGTTGGAAATATATAGAAATGCTGATGATTTGTGTGCATTTATTTTGTATCCTGCAACTTTACTAAAGTTGTTGATTATTTCTACTAGCTTTTTAGTTGATTCTCTAGGATTTTTTAAGTAGACCATCATATCATCTGCAAAGAGTATTTTGATACCTTCAATTTCTTTTTCTTCTCTAATTGCTACTGCTAATGTTTCTAATACAATGTTAAATAATAGAGGAGATAATAGGCATCCTTCTTTCACTCCTGATCTTATTGGAAATGCTTCTAATTATCCCCATTGCATATGATGCAATTTGTGGTATATGCTGGTGATGGAATACTATTGTGCTCAAAGGAATAATAAACTGGAAGAATTCCATGTGAACTGGAAAGACCTCCAGAAATTGATGTAGAGTGAAAGGAGCAGAGCCAGAAGAACATTGTACACAGAGACCAATGTGGTAAAATAGAATGTAATGGACTTCTGTACTAGCAGCAATGCAATGACCCAGGACAATTCTGAGGGATTTATGGAAAAGAACACTACCCACATTCAGAGGAAGTACTACAGAAATGGAAACAGAAGAAAACCAACTGCTTGAACACATGGGTTGAGGCGGACATGATTGGGGATGTAGACCCGAAACTACCACACCAATGCAACTATCAACAATTTGGAAATAGGTCTTGATCAATGACACATGTTAAAACCAGTGGAAATACACATCTGCCATGGGGAGAAGGGGGGAAGTCGGGGGTTGAAGGGAGAAGTAAGAGCATGAATTATGTCACCACGTTAACTTTTCAAAAAAATAAATATTAATAAATGTAAAAATATTTTTAAAAATGTACTGATATCCTAAATATTATGTCATAATTTCAATCTTTAAAATTGAGATAATGTGAAAAATTATGTAAATACAGCAAAAAAGGAGAGCAGAAAGAATAGATTAGCCAATAACAATTCCCTCCCAGGAAGTTTTCTCGTGTCCCAATGAAAATCCCTCCATAATACATTCCAACACATGGCTAAAGACTTTAATGAAAGGGCAGACTTTCTAAGACTTCTTCTCAATAGGGAGATGATATATATGATACAGCCCAAAAGGGATTTTGACCTGTTTTAGATTTCTATCATAATACATTTACTTCCAAAATCTAGTAATTGACTTCTACATACACTATAGGAGTTTTCATTACATGTGGCTAAAAACAAAAGGCCACTATGGAATCATCTGCAATAAAAGGAATAATGATAATAAACCACAAATCCCTGACAAATGAAACAAATGTTTATAACTTATATCTTGAAAACACACACACACACACACACACACACACACACACACTTTTTTTTCCAGTAATACCTATGTCCCCTGAAATAGTTTTATTCCTCAACATGGGATAACAGAGAGGTTAGCCATAAAAGAAAAAGCAAAACTTTGAACTCAATTCATCTGTCTTTGGCTGTCAACCAAATTTCAGGGAAGCTTCTATGGCAGACAGTGGGGACTTTGTATGTTTTTGTTTTTGTTCTTCTGCATATGAAGTTGGTTCAATGAAATGGCAAGCCACACGGAACTAGGCTAGGATCCTATGGCTTAACAAAAGTGTTCTCCCATACACAAGTAATAGTAAACATTATTAGTACTTATTTTCATTGCTTAAGAACTCAAGAAATGCCAAAATACTAAAAAAAGTCTCTTCATAGATGTCTCAGTATGTCTGAGTCCAATTATAAAAAGAGGAAAAACTTAAGGGAAAGAAGATTCCAAGAAAGAATTGCCTGAGACTAGTTTTAGAATAAGGACATCAGTTCTAAATAAGTATAGATATAAAGGATGCAGATGTTAATGTAACATAATTCAAGGCACATCCTAAATCTCTTAAGTCTCTTTACACTAAGAAAAGGATGATAGTTAAACTCATCTCTAAAGCCTTTGGTAAAAGAAACCTCAATTGCTTTTATCTTCAAGGAAAAAAACAATTATTTCAACAAAGTAGACACTAGGTGGCACTGTGGTACCTTATTTTTCTACTCAATTCTTCATGCTATTGATTTCCCAGTAAGCCCAGTAGTGATGGCACTTTAAGAAAATCTGCTATGTGAAATTCAGACATTAAAAAATAAGAAAATAAAATAAGAAAAGGAATCATTAAAAATTACTTTCATTCACACATACAGAATTTTAGGGACATATGCGAAACATACTTGTACCAGATTTCAATGACAGGATTCTATAGGGATGTTTTCAAAGGATAGACTAAGGAAATTCAGATGTGCTATACTGATGTAACAACTCTCCCCAATAAAAAATCACTTGCTACGTCTTACTGATGCATTCTCCAAAGCATTTTTCTCATTGGTCTCCTTTCTCCACTCACATAAGCACCACCATAATTCAAGTCCTCAGCATCTAATGTAATAATATTCCTAAAACAGATCTGATCATGTCAATTCTACCTTCAAGAAGTTCTAGAGGCTCCCTGTTGCCTCTAGCGGAAAATACCAAGCCCTATGTTTTAAATGAAAAAAGCCCTTTACAATTTTTCTCCGGTTTATCTTTCCAGAAAGATAACTCTATAACTCCCTCTCACATGCTCTCTCTTCTAGACAAACTATCTTACTTGCTTTTCACCAGATACAATATTCTATCTCTCATCTCCCTGCCTTTGTAACAGCTATTTCCCCTATCTGATATGCCAGCAGTCTTCACCTCCACGTTTTGGAATCCTTAACTCTCTTTAAGGTCAAGTGTAATAACCATCTCCCCCCAAGAGGATTTTCCTAATTCCTCTAGTTTCTAGAGCCCCTTCCCACCTCCATACCTAAATTACATTGTGTGCATATATGCTGTTTAAATATATATTATTTATATATGTATATATATGTACACATATATAAACACAATACATATATACACATACACAAAATAAATTAAATCTATATATATGGAGAGAAAAAATCAGAGGGAGAGAAGGAGAGGGAAAGTGCGGGGAGAGAGGGAGGAGAGAGGGAGACAGAGACAGAGACAGAGACAGAGACACAGAGAGAGACCACTTGCTTATCTGTATATACATGGTTTTGTCACAGTTGAGTGCAAGCTCCTTGAAGGCAATAACTGTTTTATTTTTGTCTTTGTATCCCTATCCCCTAGCAGTTAATCTGTCTTCAACAAACATTTATTAAGTGCTAGGCACTGTGCTAAGTGTTAGGGCTATAAGGAATGACAAAAATGCAATTTATCTTTTTTCTTTTAACTCTTACCTTCTGTCTTAGAATCAATATTGTATATGTATGAGTAGTAAGGGCTAGATATTGGGGGTTAAGAGACTTGCCCATAGTCACACAGCTAGGAAGTGTCTGAGGCTAGATTTGAATCCAGCAACTTTTGTCTCTAGGCCTGGTTCTCAATTCATTAAGCCCCCTAACTGCCCCTCCCAGTTTATCTTTAACTAAAGAATTGTTTTTGTTTTTATTTTTATTTCAGAGAACAAACTTTAGTTAGAAATAACTAAACAAAAATAGTTACATCAAACAGATGAATAATAGAAAATCATGAATGAGAGTAAATAACACACAAATATTTTTAATTAATAAACATTTTAATTTCTAGTCTAGTACAACTGGATATTTCTAAGAAGAAGCAAATTACTACACTATAAAAGTATGTACTTTTTTTTTAAACCCTTAACTTCTGTGTATTAACTTATAGGTGGAAGAGTGGTAAGGGTAGGCAATGGGGGTCAAGTGACTTGCCCAGAGTCACACAGCTGGGAAGTGTCTGAGGCCGGATTTGAACCCAGGACCTCCCGTCTCTAGGCCTGGCTCTCAATCCAAAAAGTATGTACTTTTTATAAAAATGTGGGCATTTTTCCATGGACCCTTGGTTTTTGGAGTTATTTTTATTTTTTTGTCCTTTGTTGAGGGAAATGGGGAGGGAGAAAAGAAAGGCAAGAAAGGAGTGAGGTGAAACAATATGATTTACTTTTTGGAAATGTCCTAATGACCTCGCAGGAAACTGCCACACATGATCTGTGGAAATAGTCCAATCTGCCCACAAGTGCATGGGGATAAGGGGTGGAATGAAGGGAAGGAGGAGGCAAGAAACTCCAATGGCCCAGTACATATGCCTATATAATGTCTATATATATAGAACATGTCTAGAGGGATATATACTCACCTGTATGTTTATATCAAATAATTAACAAGCATTTTTTAATCATATCTTCTGTCTTAGAATCAATACTATGTATTGGTTCCGAGGCAGAAGAATGATAAAAGCTAGACAACTGAGGGAATAAGTGACTTCCCCAGGGTCACAAATTAGAGGAATAAATGACTTGCCCAGGGTCACAGAGCCAGATACACACAGTGTCTTGAGGCCAAATTTGAACACAGGACGTCCTTTCTCCTGAGCCTAGCGCTCTATCCATCAAGCCACTTGTTTGCCCTCAACAAGCATTTGTTAAGTACCTACTATGTGCCAGGTATTGTGCTAGGTACAAGAGATACAAATGTAGAAGAAAGATAGGTAATCCCTACTTGCATTTTAAGAAGCTTAAACATATGGGGAAAAGGAGAGGAGAGGAGAGGAGAGGAGAGGAGAGGAGAGGAGAGGAGAGGAGAGGAGAGGAGAGGAGAGAGAGAGAGAGAGAGAGAGAGAGAGAGAGAGAGAGAGAGAGAGAGAGAGAGAATATGCACAATATACTCACAGATGAATTAATACAAAATATGGACCCAAAAAGGAGCACTAAGAAATGCAGGAAATAAGAAAAGCTTTTGAAGGAGATGGCACCTGAGATGAATCTTGAGGTGGATAGCTAGCTCATGTTAAAGGACAGACATGGAAGATGGAATACAATGTTTGGGAACAGCAAGTATATCACTTTGACTACAATGTGGGAGTGTGAGTAATGGATAATCAGCTTGGAGATCAAATGTGAAGGGTTTTGGATGCCAAATGAAGGACTTTGCATTTATCCTAATAGTTAATAGTAGGCATCTAGTGAAGCTTCTGCAGTAGAAGACTGATATGATCATGTCTGTGCTCTATTCATATCAATTTGAGAGTTGTGCAGAGAATGGATTTGAGAGAGTTGGATGCAAGGAGACCAATAAAATTAGGAAATAATTACAACAGTTGAGACAAGAGATGATGAGAGCCTGAATTTGAGTTGTTGTGATATGAATGGTTAAGAAGTTGGTACAAGAAGAGATGTAGTAGAGATAGAATCAATAAAACTTAGCAACTGATTGGATATGGAGGGTGAGTGATGCCAAAAAGTGAAACAAGATGCCTAGGTTCTAAGCAGGGGTGATCAGAGTAATGGTGTTATCATTAAGAGGAAAAGGATGGTAGGAAAAGGATGACTTCAGGGAGAAAGATAATGAAAATTTTTTTAAACTTTTATCTTCTGTCTTAGAATCACTACAATGTATTGATTCCAAGGCAGAAGAGCAATAAGGAATAGGCAATAGAAGTTAATTCAGGGGTCGCACAGCTAGGAAGTGTCTGAGGCCATATTTGAGCACAAGATCTTCCATCTCTAGGTCTGGTTCTCAATCCACTGACCACCCAACTACCCCCAGTGAGTTACTTTTGAACATTTAGGTCTGAAATGCCTATGGATCGTCAAATAGAGATGTACAACAAGTATTTGGAGAGTAAGAAATAGTCCTGAGAGAGACAAAGGCTAGATACACAGATCTGCAAATCACCTAATGATGATTGAATCCATATGAAATGTATGTATGTTGAAGGATAATGGGAAAAATTAATTCCTTGTAGCCTGGCCATCATCATAAGTATTCATACATTCTAAGCAATCACCTCTATCCAATGACCCACTCTGCTACTTTGACTGTAGAAGGAAACAGAATCTAAAGAGTATTCATAGTCAGCTGATCATATTTCCCATTCCAAAGGTGATACTATAGAATAGACAATAGATATCTCTTCAATGCTTTTCATTTCCTTATCCTTTTTTTAAAAAAAGAAACTATTAGTAATACTGTTATCTATACTTCTGCATTGCTGATGCTCAAGAAGACAATGCTGAGAACTTCATTATAATTCTAATAATTTGTCAGTATATCCATCTAGAAAGATTATATGAATACACATATAACCCAGATCAAATTGTTGGCCAGCTCCAGGAAAGAGTAAGGAAGGGAAGGAGGAAGACAATTTGGATCATATAACTTTGGTAAACTTACATGAAAATTTCTTTTACATATAATTGGTAAAAATAAATGCAATAATAATAAAAAGATTATATGGCATCATTACTATATATGATGAATTTTCCTGAGCAAGTTTGAAATAAAATGTGTAATGGCTTACTTGTAAAAAGAACTAGAGTTTTAGATATGTGTCACACCACCTGCCACCCACAAACTTTCATATTTTCAGTGATTTGTGAAATCCTACAGAATGCACACATGGTTGTTCTTAAGTGTTACAAAAGAAATCTTCCTAAAATTCTGATGTTTTTCAGCAATGTTTAATGTAATAAAAGAAAAGGACAAAGATACTGATAATAGGAAAAGATGAGAATCACAGAAGGAATTTCACAATGTCTGGTTTTACTATCTGCTTATTTGAAGCTTTAGTATACAATATCCCAAACAACAGGATTCCTCAGTGATGGGCTAAGCTCTCTTCAGTAGGTTAAGCACCTACTGTGGGCCAAATGTCATTTATTGTTCTAATCACATTAAGCTCCTAATTCTATGAAGGCTCCTTAGCAAACTACAGAGCACTAAGAAAGAGAATGGCCTAACTTTCCACATGGAAAAACACAATGGAAGATCCTCTAGTTCAGATCCTTATCACCTCTTGCCTAAACTACTGCAAGAGACTCTTAGTTGGCTCTGCTGCTTTAAGTCTCTCAACACTCCTGCCCATCATTCACACAACTGTCAAAGGGATTTGCCTAATGTGAAATCTCATCAGGATACCCCCTACCCAATAAATTCCAATGATCCCCCCTTACATCATGAATAAAACATAAAACCTCTATACAGGTTGGCCTTTTCCTATTTATCTTTCCAGACTTATTATCTCAGACTCTTCTCTACAGACTGTGGTCCAGCAAAATTGATTTTCATGCTGATATTCTGTTTCATCTCTGTAAATTGGTATAGAAAGTCTTCCATACTTATTTCCTTCTCACCTCTGCTTTGAGAGATTTCTGGTCCTCTTCAAGATTCAGCTCAAGTACCTCAAGGTAATGCCTTCCCTCTGAAATTTATCTTCATATAATTTTGCATATGTTCTTTATATACCTATAAATGTGCTTATTTTCTTCCTCATTATGTAAAATCATTGAAGGGCAAGGACTATTTGGCTTCATCTTTTTATCATCTCCTAGTATAGTACCTAACACATGGTAGGCATTAATTAAATTCTTCTTAATTCATTAATGGAACAAAATATCACCTAGATTATGATATTCAGATAAAAAGGCAGCCCTGATTAGTCTAGATATCTCCTCAGCATATGTTAAGATCATATAAAATGATTTGCTCAGTGGGATCCACAGAAATAACTGTTCAATAATCCCCAGGTCAAGTAGGTAATAAAACATGAAGAATAAGTGTTCCTAATAATGGAGGATTAAGTTGTACAAAGCCCGAAAAGATTCTCTATAGATGGTAGGATACTCCAGATGTTCCTGCTTGACAACAAATCCTACACTATTATAGTCCTTACTCTGCGAGATTCAGAGAACTCAAAATAAATGAGCCTCTATTATAAGGGACCAGCCATGCCCACAACAAATGAAGAAGCACCATCATCCAGGCCATGACATGCAATTATGAACTCATTAATGCACATATATTGCAACACACACACTACTAGAAGACAAAGATCTAAGTCCAAAATTGAAAAAAAAAATGGCAAAGATCAGGTTGGACTGAATTTAGGAAATTGCACATACTGGTGATGTCAAGCTATTCTTTGACGAAAAAAAAAACCCATCTTTTAATTTTTAACACTAAAATTCTTCCAAAGATACTATATTACTAGAAATCACAGAATATTACCTCTGAAAATTTAAATTGCAGTGACCTAAAGGACAATGGAGAAACATGGGCATAAGTAGCCTAGAGAATTACTTAGAAACCCCAATTCATGTGATCAGTTCCTCAATCAATTTGATGAGATTTTGGGAAACAGACCTTCATCTCAAGGGCAGCATCTCTACACCCAGGTATTTGCCCTTGGCACCGTAATAAAAGGAAACAAGAAGCCCCTTCAATTGGTTCCAGCAACTGCTATGGTATCTAAGAGAATCAGTCATTCATCCATATAAAAGAAAGCTTTGAGACCCATCCTAACTCTCCCCTCTCTCAGACCTCCAAACATTCAGAAGGAACTTCATGGGGGCAAAGGAGGTGATTTGTCTCCCTCTCAATCTTCACTGCAGTAATAAGAATGGCTAGAGAAATAGTATATGGCAAGGGTTAACTTTACTCTAGCTCATCCCCTATATTGAATCCTGCCAATTCTCATCAATTCCACTCTCCTCAATATCACTTGAATCCATCTTCTCTACTCATACTATAACTACCCAAGTCCAGACCTTCACCTCTTGCTTCATCACTTCTTTCAATAAATACAGGCAATACAGCCTGTATCCATTTCTCCCCTCTCCAATTCTGTCCTCCACACAACTGCCAATGATATTCCTAAAGCAAAGGTATGACTATGTTACTTTCTTGCTAAAGAAGTTTCAGTGGCTCCCAATTACCTTTAGGACAAAATGCAAATTCCTTTGTTTGGCATTTACAGCTAATCACAATCTAGTTCCAACCCATCTTTCCAGATGATTATGTGCTATTTTACTTCGTGTATTCTACAGTCCAAACAAAGTGGTCTACTTACTATTCCCTAAATAAAGTTTCTTCTTCTACCTCCAGCCATTTGCCTAAGCTGCCTTCCACATAATGCTCTTCTCTTCACTTCCACCCTTTTTAACCTCTAGCTTTTTTTAAGGTTTAGGTTAAGTACTACTTGCTTCAAGAGGTCTCTCCTTATTTTCCCAGGTGTTAGACCCTCACTACCCTTTATATATATGTCTGTGTGTATACACATAACCTGTATATTAAATATATATTTACTTATCCAAATAAGTAAACACAAATTCTGTATGTTATATAAAATATATTTTATATGTGTGCATATGCCTATATGTGTGTGTATGCATAGAGTCATATAGATCTACCTGTATGGATATAGATATATGTAGGAAATAGTTAGGTGGCTTAGTGGATAGAGCACTGGGTCTGGAATCAGGAAGACCTAAATTCAAAAACAGTTTCAGACACTCACTAGCTATGTGACAATAGGCAAGTCATTTAACCTCTATTTGCCTTAATACACAGGAGAAGGAAATGACAAACCACTCCAGTATCTTTGACAAGAAAACCCCATTTGGGATCAGGAAATTGTCTGAAAAACAACAATAAGCTGCGTAACTTATATTTACTTATCTAGGAAAGGCTGCACCCCTAAAATGGTAAGAATGCTTCTTGAGATAAGTGATCTTCAGAACTTAGAATAGTGACTAGCACATAGATTACACTATACATGTTTGCTGAATAATTATTTATTAACTCTGGTGATTCAGGACAATACATATCTCTTAATATAGCCTGTGATCAATTTTTGTAGTTTGATATATCAATTGTTTTATTACTGAGTAATCACTCCTCTAATATAGTTTATATAATGCCTCCCTCCCTCAACCTATAGTCATTACCTGTCTGATTCTTCAAAGTTTTCCTTAAATTCACCATAGAGAAGCTAGCTGATACATTCTGTGGTCTTCTTGTTATTTCAGTATCTCAGATTTACTAGTGAGCATTTAGGTCATCCATCTGACATATCTTATTCCTAATCCAGGGCCAGTTTGTTTCCTTTTTTGACTACATACATACATACAAACATACATACATACATATTAACCATGTCTTTTATGTAACTGTTGGTGTACAAATCTATAAACTCCGCAAGGGAAGGAACTATCTATTCTCTAAACTCTATACTTCCCCAAGCATCTAGCACAGTATTTCGCATATAGCAGACACTTAATAAGTGCTTGATAAACCAATATTGTTGGAATAAATTATTAAAGATGAGTGCTATGATCTACTAATACCTAATACACATCCTTGGAGTTACTTACAGTTTTGATTCTTTAAAGTTCATGGAGTTTCATGATTCATAGTCATATGACATTGTTAAGGAATTACTGGCTTTAAAGAGTTGGACTTTGGAGAAAGCCAGCAATCTGGAATTATTGAAAGCAATGCACAGTTTTAGAAAAACAAACCAATTCAATCTCCAATTCAATTCTACAAATAGCTCATTGTTCATCTTGTAGCAGTTGTTTAAGATATTACTACATGTTGATGGACTAATTCAATTGGCCATCTCATAGTCAGCAATATATATTTGTCAACTTTGAGAAGAAAACTAAGAGACTTTCCCCAGGTGATTTTCCCTGGCAGACCACAACTTTATAATTACAAAACTGACTAAACAGTATGGAGAATGTATGATCCCATTGTGTCTGTTGTGTATGTTGATTTTTAAGAAGCAATCAACTGAAAAAATCTCAGTCTTGAAAGTGCTTATCAAATAAGGAATACATTATGCCTACATCTAATGTTGCAGTGATCCATAAGACCATGCAGATAATGTTGTTAAATGATACACTTAGTGTTGAGATCGTATGAGGTGTAAAAATAGGCTCACCTAAATTGTCAGCCTGTCTAACAGAAAATAATCTACATAAAGTCCAAACAAAAGAAGCATCTTCTCTCCTTTATGAGATTCTCTTAAATGCTCCAATTCACAGCTGATAGAATGTTGTTGCTTTGAGCCACAAAACACTATATACAGCCTACCAGTGAAATTCACAGCAATGAGAGTGAAACTGATCATACTAAGACTGAATTAAAATTTTTGGCAGACATGCTGCTATACATTAAGCCAACAATACATTGAAATCTTTTTTCCCCCAATGAATAGCTTTCCCCCTATTATTTTTGTTTTTAAATCAAGGTACATTTATCCCTATTAGCTTCATCTTGTTAAGTTTTAACTCATCTTTCTAGCCAGCTGAGGTGTATTTGGATCCTGATTCTGCCAAATAGTAGAGTATCTACACCTTTCAGCATGTCATCAAAGTACTTTAGAAATGTCAATGCTGTCATTGTGATAATAAGATATGTCATATCTATACAGTGGGATATATATTTTATACAGTCTGATAATAATAATGTCATTATTATTTTTGTTGTCTTCATCCAAGTCACTGACCAACAAAAACAAGGCCAAGGATAGAGATTTCTCAAGTTCCCAGAGTATTTAACAATTACATATTTGACTATTTCCAAATTTATGTGCAGACATTCTTCTGTAGGTCGGGAATAGATTTGACTGGAAAAAACAGCTCTTCCCTTTGCCTACACCCATGAAAAATATCCATCATCCACTTCAATGTCATGTCACAGGTAACAATAGAATATTTAATTCTACCAGATACCACAGAAAAAGACTGTTAAATTATAAAAGGAAAGTGCAAAGTTCCCAATTTAGGGACTAGTTACAACTCATTAAAGTAAGGACACCTATAATTTAGTGTGTAAGAATGTCCGCTGTAAGATAATTAGTGCCTCTGAATTAAACCTGGTTGGATTAGGTTAATTCCAGGAATGCTATTATAGAGAGTGCCCTGCACCAAAAGAATGATCCTTCTGTTTGCACAGCAACTAAGCAGCTTCAATTTACTTCTAATCGATTTGAATAGACATAAAGGGACAGCATCTCCAAATGAGCCCCTCAACATTTAATCAGTGTGAATTATGCCTGTTTCACTCTGCAGTCCTGGCAACCTGGTTATAAGCAGGACGGGTGATGCTGGCGTCCCCTTATTTCACTGCTTAATTTATATGGTAATTATAGCACTGTATCTAGAATGGAGAGCATCTGCCAAAAACTGAAGGCCCCACAATAACAAAACTGACATGTGCTGGGATATTGTTAAAATGCTGACTAAGAAACTTCTTTTATCTCCTCTTGAAGCCATAAAATGGTATTTGTGTTATTACTAGCTGGGAATTTTAACAGCCATGCACTGACAGCAATTATCTAACACATTCACAAAACAATAGAGTTTCACATCACTTAATAAATCCTTGGGCTCTCTTACTCCCAACTCTCTCACTGGCTAGATTTTATGGTCTGGTAGCTCCATCTGACCTTCAGAACACTGAGGTATACGAAGCACAAAACCAGTATTAAAATTATTTGAGACAAACTATCTTTTGTCCCCCTTCAGAACTCCTTGATGAATGAGACATGCTCCATAATCATAGAGCAATTAAAAGATTAGAGAGCCTACTTTAGATTCTGCATTTAAATCATTTCTGGCAAGGCACTATGGAGTTTATGTTGTGTTATCAGTGCTAAATAACTACCTACAACTACTTTTGCTAGTCATTTATCTGAGAAGCACCTGAGTGTTTAAGAAACAGAGATAGTGGGTTATAGTGGATAGACAATTGACCTCAGAGTCTATGACACCTGGCTTCTAGGCCTGCCTCAGACACATCCTGGTTATGTGATGCTTGGTATGTGCCATTTATGTTCTCAGAGTGTCCCTCAGCAACTCTCTGGGATTCTTAACCTGTGGTCAATGTACTTGTTTCCTAATATTTTGAAAACATTTTAATATTCTTGGGCTCCTTGCAAATTCTATGTACTTCATTTTATGCATTTATGAATATATAGAAGAGGTCCATAAACTTCACCAGAATGCCAATGGGTTTGTGACATTAAAAAAACAAACAAACAAAAAGCAAAAAACTCCTGGTCTAAGAGAGTAAGTTGTAGAGTGACTGTTCACTGAAATGGACTGATACAAAGGATTAAACACACAAATTTGGGATATTCCATTTCCATGAAATTTGATCAATTAGGTTCCTTCTGAGGAAAAAGAAGCTTTTTTAAAAATTTCATTCATTCAACAAATATTTGAGCACTACTTGGTAAGGCACTGTGCTGACAGCTCTGGGGTCTTCAAAGAGGCATAATATATAGGGGCTTCAATACATGTTCTTGTAGTCTAGTTAACTAGATGTCATGTTCACAAATAACTATAATATCAAATAATGTTAAATACTGAGCAAGCAGTACAGATAACATGTTATCGGAGTTCAAAGGAGGGCTTGGGATGATCAGAAAAGACTTCAGAGAAGATGTGGGATTAGAGTAGGATCTTGAAGAACTTGTAGGTTTGGCTGCTCCTCCACCAAAACACCCATTATATCCTAAGGGCTCTATACTTTTGCTTACCTTTTTTCCTTATTCCTCCAGTGTTCTCTCTCCCTTTCTTCATTTGTTGAATTCCTACCCATTCTCAACCACCTAACTGAAATGCTACTTCCTTCAGAAAACTTTCCTTGATTTCCTTGATCCCCTAAGATCCTAAATAGCACTTTGTTTTGTAAATCTCTAATAAACATTTAAAAATACTATTTGTAATGGTTTCTGGGCTGCCTATCAGATTATAATTTCCCTGGGGGCAAATATGGATTTATCTAGTTTGTATCTCCTCCACACCTAGAATCTTGTTCTTAGAGCAGGAAATACTTAATACTTTTTGGTGTGGAGATGGAGGAAGGGGAGAAGCTGAATGTCATCTGTAAAGGTCCCAGGGTGGAAAACCATGATTTATGTGAAGTAGAATAAGTAGATCAATTTTCACAAGCAAAGAGTTCATATCCTTATATGTGATGGAAGATAAAGCCAGAAAAATAGGTTGAAATTATTTTATGGAGAGCTTTAAAAGTCATGATATAGACTTTATCTTATAGATTATGGAGAACCACTGAAGGTTTTTGAGCCAAAAAGTGACAAATGATAAGCAGTTTTTTTAAAAAAGATTAATCAGATATCATTGAACAGGAACATGAAGAGACATGTGGAATAGAAAACTATTAAATTATTATAACTACATTATAATTATTCAAACTAACCTATTTAGAAAACTATTGGAATAGTCTTGATTTGAAGAGTGAACTAAGGCAAAGGAAACATCAAAGGACAACAAGAAAGATGCCATAAAGGAAAATTTGACAAGATTCAATATTGTTGGATACCTGAGATAAAAGAGAGGGATGAATGCAAGGTAACACTGAGAAACAGAAGACAGCACCAAAGTAGGGTAGATGTATCAATGAAAGAAATAGTAAAGTCTTCCTGAAAATTCCTCCTTCTGATTTTCCTATATTGGGTAATGATCACACTATCCTTCCAATTAGCCAGGCCCAAATCCTTGGAGAAATCTATCATTCCTTCTTCTCCATTTCTATCAATGTCCTCTTCCCTATACTCAATATATATGTTGCTAAATCCAGATGTTTCCATTTAAGATCACAAGAATCTCTATTCTTAATTCCTGCTGCCAGCACACTGCTCAAATCCTTATCAGCTGTCTCCTGGATAACTATGTATAAGCCTCCTATACTGGTATCCCTGTCCTCAGCTTCCCTTTCCCTTAAATCCACTCTACATACTGAAACAAAGCACTACTGTACACCTCCTTCTTCTCCTCAAAAACCTTCTATGGCTCCCTAGATAAGTTCTAGAGCAGTTCTCAAGGCCCTCTACAATCTGACTCTCATATGCCTTTCCAGATTTATGCCCAATGGCTCTCCTCACTCCCTACATGTCCTGAGCAAATAGACTTACTGACTACTCTCTGAATATACCTACATTTCCTCCTGAAATGCCCTTCTCTCCCAATTCTGCATACCCATTTTCTAAGGAACATGTTTCCTAGGAGACACAGCTTAAATGTCACTTCCTGCATGAAGTCATCACTGATTCCTATCCTCTTAACCCAGCCCTCCCCAAATTCCTACTCTGAATTACCATTAGCACTTTGTTCTTCCTTCACTGCCCTCCACATGCTAATGCCTTACTTCTGTGAATATTTCCAATTGATCCTTATATGCTTTGTTTCCATGTAGTTTCCCCTATTAAAGGGGAAGGATAGAGAATAAGCATTTTATGTAGCACCTGTTATGTGTCGAGCATTTTGTTAAGCACCTCATAATCATTCTCTTATTTCATTCTCACGACAACCTTGAAAGAGAACTATTATTATTCCCATTTTACAATTAAGGAAACTGAGGAAAACAGAAGTTAAATGACTTGCCCAGAGTTACATAGTTAATAAATATATGAGGTTAGATTTGAACTCGGGTCTTCCTGACTCCAGGCCCAGGGCTCTAGCTATCATATCACCTAGCTACCATTAGACCATGAGCTCTTTGAGAGCCAGGTATATTTTTTGTCTTTCTTTTTATCCTGATGCATAGCCCAGAGCTTGGCACATATTAAGTGCTTCATAAATGCTTGCTGACTTGTCCTGACTCCACATCCATTACCATAGTTATATGTGTACCATAAGGACTATGTTATACTCATATCTGTAGTGCCTTACCCAAAAGCCCTCAGTAAAGAGATATTGAACATTATTGAATAAAGAACCAACAGGATTTGACAACTAAGAGAGATAGAGACAAAGAGAGATGTCAAAGCTGATATTAAAAACTGTGCTATGGTGGAAAGAACATTGGAAGATATAAATCCCTAGGCTTATTCTGCTACTATCTATTTGACCTGGGATTAGTCCCTTCATGTCTTAAGCCTCATTTTTTTTTCTCATCTGTAATATGAGAATATTGGACAATATCATCTCTAAAGCCCTTTCTAGTTCAAATTCCAACAAGCTGAAGATTCGAGACTGAGAGTAATGGAGGCTTGGAGGACTTTATTTCTTTAACTAATACTTAATACAACTCTTTAAGGTTTAAAAGGTGCTTTGCATACAGTAGGGGCAGCTAGGTGGTTCAATGGAGAGTTCTGGTGCTGGAGTCTGAAAGATTCCCTCTTGCTGAGTTGAAATTTAGCCTTAGATATTTACTAGCTGAATGACTCCAGGCAAGTCACCTAACCCTGTTTGCCTCAGGTTTCTCATCTGTCAAATGAGCTTAAAAAGAAAATGGCATGCCATTTCAGTATCTTTGCCAAAAAATCCCAAATAGAGTCACAACGAGTTGGACACAACCAAAACAACAATTACATCTCAAGTGATCTACACAATAGCCCTAAGATGGAGGTGCAAAAAAAAAATTCTAGAAGAGAAAACTGAGGCTCACGGAAGTCAAGTGATTTTCCCAGGGTCACACAGAGGCAGAATTCAACTTGGGTCCTCCTGATTCTCAGGCCAGCAAATGGCCACTCAGCGATACAAGTAGTACTGTGCTTGCAAAGGAAAATAATGATTTCATTTTTAAGCATTCTGAGTTTAGGTAATGGTGGGACACAGTTAATATGGTCTAACTGAATATAAGAAATAGGGAGGAGAGAAATGCCAACCACACAATGTCTCCTTTTCTTGAAAGACCTGTTCTGGGACTCAAAGCTCATTCAAAGACTTAGAACCTAAAAAGTCAGTGTGCCAGACACCACAGTGTGGGAATTTGTTTTGCTCTACTCTATATATTTATCACAAGAGTTTTCATTTTCTCCCTCCCTCCCCACCCTCAATTAGGGAGAAGAGGTGGGAGGGAGAGAAAATACACACTTGCAAATTGACAAAATTAAAAAATAAAAATGTCAATTTGTCAAAAAGAAAATATTCACTGAGTGCCAACTGTGTAAAGAGGACTGTACCAGGAAAACCATGTAAACAAGGTATATTTATTCTTTTAGCAAATTTGTTGCCCTTTATCTTTTAGCACAGGATAAACAGTGATAAATGGAAGTTTATCCATTAATGCTATAATTGGTCACATTCCTGGGGAAAGGAAAACCCAAAAGTGGTATTCAGAGAGAATAAAATCACATTTTGATTCTTGAACAAAGAGGTAAATGTAGTTGGTTTTTGCTGCTTGTTATATTGTTGTTGCTTGATCATGTGTACATATAGACATGCTTGGCCTGTTTAAGTTTTCTACATGCATCATTTGAACAAGTCATCCACTGCCCTCCAGTGGCTCAGGATCAAACTTCTGACCAATGCTTTCTGGCCTTTTCATCTGCCCTCTTTGTTGCTTGTCTATGACAGCCTTACATTCTTATTTTAACCAAGCTGTATTTCTGGTGATCCTCAGCACCCAATTCCCACTCAGGGCTTCTTTACCTTATTTTCTTCCTTATGCCTCATTTGTTCTCACCTTTTTTTATATACCATTACTTTCTATCTTAATAACAACTCTAAAAAAGGGCAAGGGGTAGGAAAATTAGGTTAAGTGACTTGCCTAAGGTCACACAGCTAAGAGGTATATAAAACCAGATTTGAACCTAGGTCCTTCTGATTCCAGGCCTGGTGCTCTATCCATTGTGGCACCTAGCTGCCCCTCTTCCCACCTTTTAATAGTAGCTCAACATGTACTAACTCCAGGAAGTTTTCCTTCATTTCTTTCATTCTTTTCCCTGACAACCCATCAGAACATGCTTTTGATAGGTCATTCTCCAATGAGAGGGAATTAACATGGTATACCCTAGTATGTCACACAGAAAACAATTTTAAAATTAATGCAGAATAGTTTTCTGATTTTCAATTTAATGTTATATTTTAAATTAAAACCAGTCCTGTAAAAAAATTACATTGTGTTTTAACTTTTTGTGGCTGAACTTTTTGATCCTAAGAAATGTCCCTGAACCAAGATTAGAAGAAAACATCAAAGCCAACAGCAGGAGCTTTAGCAAGAATGTAATTAGATGGTGACTTCCTTGACATGAGTTTCACAAAACATACTCTAGAGATGATGCTAGGCTTAGACATGAAAGAATAAAAACACTTTTGATTGAACATTTCAAGAAACACAAATCAACTTTCACATGCCAGTATTTATTTCTAGCAGATAAATCTGAGTGGTAAATTCATAACAAAAATAGTACTTTGTAACACTGCTCTGACAATGACTATTTATTCTTTGAGTATTAAATATACTAATTATATTGGAAAATTTTAAGTAGGACTGACATAAAAACCAGATCAAAATAAAATAAAAACTACCAGTTAGCCTTTGAAACTACTCTAATACTTAAAGAGAAATCTTTCAACAGATTTCTAAGTTCCATATTTTTTTTAAATCTTTGGTAGGAATCCTACTGATCCATGTTAGTCATAGGCTTATCTTTTAACTACCCCAAGACATACCAACACAGGAATGCAATAAGATGTGTTCCCTAGCTCTTTAATGGGGATAGTAAATTCAATGGATGTAATGAACCCCTGTGATATTATGCTACTACTACTGATAAAGAAAATGCATAATCATAACACTGGGCTGCCAAAACCATAGAATTTCCTACCACATAGCCAACCTACTAGGGATAAGCCTCTCTATACTTAGCTATGTTGCCCCAGATAGCCGTAGTCTGCTGGTAAAATTTATATTCTAATGACTTAGTCTTTGAGAATCAATCTATAAGTGCCCATTATGTACCAGGTCCTATGCTCAGTACTGAGGATTCAAAGACAAAAATACCCTCAAGATTCTGACATTCTTTGTGGAGACAACATGCCCATATTTAAGTGCATACAAAGTAAAATTGAAATACTTTGAAAGGAAGTATTAGCAGCTAGAGGTAAAATCAGGGGAGAAAAGAATTTCTATTGAAGGGAGCACTTGAACTGAATGTTAGAGAGCAGTAGTTATTCTAAAAGGATCCAGGATCATCTCCATGCCATGAGAGGCATGGAATAGAACTTTGTGAAAAGAATCTTGTATCTCTTATTATCACAGAAAAAAGACAAGTAAGAGAATATCAATAACAGATGACCTATATGGCTGTTTTTCCATCAATACAAAATGTTTATACATATTCATTAAGATCTGCATTACTTAAAATACTAGAAATGAGGAGGCATCTTTTGCAAATGCTCCATCAATTCTTTTTTAACAATCACATAATATAGTAGCTTAAAAAGTGCAGAGAATAAGGGAATTCACTTTGCTTATTGCTAAGGAAGCTAGGTGGCAGAGGGGAGAGAGCAGTGGACCCAACTGGAATCAGGAAAAGTGGAGTTAAAATCCTGCCTCAAACACTAACTATATCATCATAGGCATATTATACTTAAACATTCTCAGTCTCAATTTCCTCACCTGTAAAATGGAGATAACAAAAGCATACCTATCTTCCAAGATTGTCCTGAGGATAAGATGATATATAACACATGCTCCCCTGGGCCCCACTGCCTGAAGGCCAGGTGAGTTAGAATTCACTCAAGGTTCTTTGGTATCCTTAAGGGGATCTGGGGGAGGAAGGGTCTAATCTTCCTGCAAATGACTCCGGTCCCTCATCTACAGTAGCTGTGGTCTCTAATTCCATTTACCTCTAATAGATGAAATTTTACACAGAAATATTTATTCTAAAAGGAATAATCACAAATGCATAAACTTACTCCACCAACATATGGGAAGCAAAATCCCCCTCCTCTACCCTCTACCACTACCTACATCTCAGTCTCTGGGGAAGGGAAGAATTTAAATAAGTTCCCAAAGAACCCAATCCCAGTTCCAAGACCAAAATCTTCTTTGGGCTCAATTTTCATGTTTCTCAGAGTTTCCCTTCAGGACTAGTTTGCTATACCACACTGCCTACAATACCAGCTCCAAGATCACCCTAGATCAGTGGTTCTCGAACTTTTTTAGCCTACCACCCTTTTCCAGAAAAAATATTACTTAGCCCCCTGGAAATTAATTTTTTTTTATTTTACTATCAATTAATAGGAAAGACAAATGCACCTGTGGCCATCACTGCTTCCCTGGATCGCTGTAGCACCCACCAGGGGGTGGTGGCGCCCACTTTGGGAATCATTGCTCTAGATCAAAGCCTCTATCCCATGGTCATCAACTCCAGCACCTGCAACTGACAACTGACAAACAACACAGAACAAAAACTAACACCACCATCATGCTACCCATTTCTATGAGCTCGAACAAAAGACAGGAAGCAGAGGGAAAAAAATCCTTCCCCTTTCCCTGGGCCAGTTCATGGCATCCTAGCTAAGGGTGAACTGGGATCTGAACCCTCTGGAGGCAGCAGATGAGAGCAACTAAAGAAAAGAGGTATTGTCTCAGTTTTGCCAGTTTTAAAAATGCAAGCAGCATGGGGGCAGCTGGGTGGCTCAGTGGATTGAGAGCCAGACCTAGAGATGGGAGGTCCTGTGTTCAAATGTGACCTCAGACACTTCCCAGTCATGTGACCCTGGGCAAGTCACTTAACCCCCACTGCCTAGCCCTTAACACTCTTCTGCCTTGGAGCCAATACACAGTATGGACTCCAAGACGGAAGGTAAGGGTTTAAAAAAAAATGCAAGCAGTCAATAAAAGAAGGCTACTCCCACATGTTAGGAAACACAAAAGGTTCCATGTTAGACAAAACTGGATATACTTACAGACCCCTTTAAGGGCATTTTTATATAAGGAGAACTAGATATGCCCAAGAAGCCCAGGTTATACATATAACATGTGTGAGGCACTTTGCAAACCTTAAAAGATTTATTTAAGCTAGCCTTTTTTTTTTAAAGCATTGATTTGGGAGGGCAAAACAGCACTGTAAGGGTTCTGCTCCACTGAGTATCTCCAAGGTATATGTCAAAATTATACAAGATTCTATGAAAGAGAAAATAGTAGAGATTATTCTTGAAAACTTTTTGATTATTAATATAAAGTAAAGCATTAGATAAAAATGTATGCTTGTCAAGGCATTAGCCACTGTGCAAAGATGACCAGTATAAAATTTAAATCAAAAAGAAATTCAGTCAGAAGCTGCTTGAGGGCAGGGAATGTCTCTTGCCTCTTTTTCTAACCCTAGCACTTAGCATAATGCCTGGCACATAATGAATGTTTTTTTTTTAAATTCTCTACAGATGTTGAAGTCCTCCAGATGTTTCTGTTGTAAGTAATATTATGCAGATTTCAGGAAGCTCTGGAGACTCCAGAATAAGAGCCATAATCTAAAGAATTTGCCCTTACTCTCCCCACGGGAAAAACAAAGGGGAAGAAAAAGGGGAAGAAATAAGAAGGGAATAACATTCACATGGCACATATTATATGTTGGGCACTATGCTAAGACCTTTTTTACAAATATAATTTCATTTGACCTGTAAGATCAGTACTATTATTATCCCCATTTTTACAACTGTGTAAATTGAAGAAAAAATATGTTAAGAGGTCTATCCAGGGTCACACAGCTAATAAATATCTAAAGTTGGATTTGAACTCAAATCTTCCTGACTCTAGGCCTAGAGCTCTATTCACTGTGCCACCTTTCCCCTACTGTGTAGACTACGATTTGAAATTGGATGGATAACCTATTGAGCTCATTCATCAGTACGTATTATCATAGACAACACTACAAGTAGACAATGGACTAAGGCCAGGATTGAATAGGAGAAAGAGAGCTGGGTTGCCTTTGGAAATCTTCAGAGTTCTTTTAATGGCCACCAGTCAAAGGTCTATATTTTTAACACCAGTATTGTTCCATTGCTATTTTGTGCCTAGTGTTATAGAATACCACAGTCTCCAAAGAACTGAAATTGAGGGTCATTCAAAGGGCAATATAAAAGTATAAGCAGGCTGTAACACATCAGAAATGAGTAATTAGGAAAAAGAAATAATATAAAGGATGTTATAAAAAAGTGTTAGGAGGGGAAAAAAGAAAAGATGTATCATCAGTCACATGATGAAAGCAAGAGTTAAACAAGGCACAGTCTATATACTCCATGTATGGTATCCACATTATGTCAAGAGAATACAAAGGTTCCCAGCATGTTAAGCACGTGCCCTCTTGGTAGACTTAAGAAAAGACTTGGACAAGACCAAGGGATGGGAAGGAATGGAGGGGTGGAGATGTGCATTATTGAAAGAAATAAGATCGATGAAATCATAGATTCACTGCAGTGCTGTAATAAAGAATATGCCATACATGTAAATTAACTTCCCTAGAGAGTTCATTCACTTCATGAATGTCCAAAAGAAAGTTCAGTGAAAACCTTGAAAACAGATGAATTAACTATAAACTAAGTCCATAATTGTTCAATAAATATGAAAAATGAATTCCTTTCCTGTCTTCCCAAGAGGTTCTCTCTTTCATTCTAACTTTTCCCATTCTAAAAAGAATCACAAAAAAGCAAAACAAATTAATCTTCACAATTTTAAGTAGAAATCATGAATACTTCCCCAAACCACAAGTATTTTCCTACTTCTCTACATACCCATAAGGTATAATTGAGACTATTCTTTTCCATTTTCAAGATGAGGCATATGGCCTTAATAAATTTTTTATTTTAATTTTCATTTCTTAGCCATCATTTGTTGATTATATCTAACAACTTGGTTTGTAAAGAGTTCAAGAGAACTGTGTGGTCAGATGTTTTAAATGGGAATTTTTTTTTCACCATTGTTTATTATATTCTCCAAGAAACTTACTAATATTTCTTTCCTTTCTCACCTGGGAAAATTTTATTTTTTCTACTCTGTTTTTAGAACAAGGCATTTTGTCTGGCTTTTGTTTACGATACATTTTTTTTATCTGTGTTTTGTTGGGGTTTTTTGCTTTTGTGTC
Organism: Gracilinanus agilis; assembly: GCF_016433145.1. Lineage (NCBI taxonomy): Eukaryota > Metazoa > Chordata > Mammalia > Didelphimorphia > Didelphidae > Gracilinanus > Gracilinanus agilis. Next base: position 530,649,134 of record NC_058131.1, on the reverse strand, counting down.
ATAGTTATCAACCCTGATTGACATCAGAGTTCTAGAAATTATTTGGGAGGGTGTTCAGTAGTTAAATGTGGTTTCATCTCAATAAGCTTGGCAGAAATCGGCTAAAAAGACTGAACTATGTATAAAAAAATGTGTATTCCCATTCTTAATTATATTTGGCATAAATAAATGAGAGACTATATTACAACAGAATAGAAGCTAAGCAGTTTCACAACAGAATAGAAGCTAAGCAGTTTCACAGTATTTAGTCCATTTTCTACCACAATAACAAAACCTAGGCCGAAGATACTATGAACCATTCACAAGCCAAACTGCTATATCCTCTCAGACCAATTGATTTCAGTTCTGTAAGTTCAACCATGTGCTTAGCATTTTGATTACAGAACGCTGATGAATCTGTGATTCTATTCAGCAAACATACCAAAAGAAGGAAAAATGTTTAATTTATGGAAGGATTCTCAAAGACATTGGGCTCTTTTGCAGGGAAGAGAGATAACATACAAACAAACATCCAGGAAATAAGCATCTCAATCTAGAAACAAAAAAACAACTCATTTATTTATAGCTGCTTTCTAGCAATACTATAAAAAAGAACATCATCTTAGGCTGAATTGAAGTCCAAAAAACACCTTCAGTACCTGGAGTCTTACAAAAGGAATCCTTTTTCCACCTCCCTTCTTTTCATTGAATTGGTACATGCCAAGAATGTTCCAGATGGCAGTGTATTGAGGATATGTTTGAATAATTTTATTCTTCAGGAATAAAGATATAATCATCCTTCCAGTCACCCAGGATTATCACATATTCCATACTCCCTGATGCCCGCCTGTCCAATTAGTTACCAAACCTTTTCCTCCCATACTTTGGCCCTAGAACAAAACTAGTTCTCCAAAGGGTGACTGTCAAAGCCATGAGATGATATGAGGGATAGAGAGGGTATAGATATGGTTGGCCAAGGAGGATTTTTCCCAATGGCACCTGCAAAGCTACTTTGGAAACCTACAAGTTGTTCAGTTAGATTAGGTTAGGTCAAGTTAACTGTCTGGAGGAAATAACTCTAAGTTAAGAAAAGAAGTGGCAGGAAAACTGCATAGCAGAGGAAAGGGGCAAATGGGGGATTGTTAGGAAATAAAAGTAAGTATAGTTGTGTTGGAGATAACCCCCAAGACTTGTGGAAGACAAGAATGTGGCTCATCCTTACTCTTCTGACTAATTGCTTACATCTCCCTATTTTGGAGACCAATAGCCTAAGCAACCATTCAATGGAAAATGCTCATTAATTCCACCTGACAAAGAACTAATGTTCTGAGAGAACTCAAACAGCTATGAAATTCCTTTCTCATTGGAAAATGATAAATTGCAAAGCATCATATTGGCAAATGTAAGATTATTTTTTGAGCTAGGGAGTTGCTTTTTATGTTATTAATAAAAGTAAAGAATAAAAAACTCAACTAGATGACTAAGAATTATAGTTAGGCAATTGAATAGGCCCTCTCCTCTTCTCTTTCTCATTTATCTTGTGAACTATTATGTAATTATCATTTCTAAAGTGATGATTCACAAATATATCCAGCCTCAGCCTCCTCCCCTCCCCCACCAAGCTTTATTTCCTCAACATCAACTGCCTATAGGACATTTCAAAATTGATCACAAAGTCATATATTTATGGAAGGAGCTGGAAGGGACCTCATAGGCTACTTAACCCAATGTCTCATTTTTTACAGATGTTGAAACTGAGGTACAGGGGAGGTGAAATGATTTGTCCATGGTTTTACTGGTATTAAGCAAAAGAGGCAAGATTTGAATGCAGGTCCTCTTACTCCAAAGGCAGCACTCTTTTCACAGTTTATGCCATACTTCCAGAAATGGTTCAAACATAACATATTCAAAAAGCAATTCATTATCTTTGACCATAAACCCACCTTTTTTTTCAACCTTCCTATTTTGACCAAAGGGACCTCTCATTCCTTTAGTCTCCAAGATTCATTATCCTTGACTCCTCTCTCTCTCTCTCTCTCTCTCTCTCTCTCTCTCTCTCTCTCTCTCTCTCTCTCTCTCTCCTTCACCCATGACTCAATTCAGTTGTCAAACTGCCTCCACACCATCTCTCCTATTTGATCCCATGTTTCTATTTATATGTCTATCACTTTAGTTTGAGGCTTCATTATCTTTCATCCAGGTTATTGCAACAGCTGGTCTCCTAGCCTCTTCTCCACTTTAATCCATTCTCCACACCAGATCTCACCAGATCACTACCTCACTTAATAAACATCAGTAGCTCCCTATTACCTTAGGATAAAATCAAATAAAAACAAATCTCTGTTTAGTTTGTATAGCTCCTCAGAACCTGACCCCAAACTGTTTTTTTCCAGCTTTACTGTCCATTATCCTCCACCTCCCAACCCAGTTAAATTGGCCTCCTGATGTTCCTCACACACATCATACCATCTCAGTTGTCTGTGTCTTTAAACAAATGAACATACTCACCAGGCCTAGAAGGCACTTTCTCCTTAACTCTCACAGGTTTAAGAATCTATCTCTTCCTTTAAGATGGGTATTCAAGGCAGTTATGTAGCTCAGTGGATATAAACCCAGGTCTGGAGATGGGAGGTCCTAGGTTCAAATCTAGTCTCTGATACTTCCTAGAAGTACTTCCCTTAATTCTCATCGTCTAGCCCTTACCATTCTTCTGTCTTAGAACTGATATTTAGTATAGATCAGTGATGGGCAAACTTTTTAAAGAGGGGGCCAAAGGAAAGGAAATGCTCATGTGTCAGTCTGTTTCTAAGGCAACTTCCGAAGTTTCATTGTATTGTATCCTACTCATTGTATTCATCAGATTAGGAATAATGTCGTGCAGCCAGATAGAAGATTTCAGGGGACCACATCTGGCCCATGGGCTGTAGTTTGCCCATCACTGGGCAAGAAGGTAAGACAGAAGGTAAGGGTTTAAAGGGAAAAAAAAAAAGATGCTCTCAAGGAACATCTACATGAAGCTTTTCCTGATGTCTCCAACTGGTAGTGCTCTCCCTCCCTAAGTACTTTGTATTTATCTGTATGTATTCTCTTTATATTCCATATATACTTGCAAATATTTTGTCTTCTCCATATGAATGGATGCTTGAGAGCAGGAATTATTTCATTATTTATATTTGTATATTCACCACCAAGCAGATTGTCTGAGATATATCAGGTGTTTCCCAAATGCCTGTCAATTTATTTGGACCAAACCATATGCTGGCAACTTATCTGAATTATAGGTAGAATATAGAAAGGATATACATGGTCACAAGTGCCCCCTTTGCAATCCAAGCTTGATAAGTGACAAGACAGGTCCTACGAATTGATTAGAATTAATATTATTTGTGATAGTGCCTGGTGCCAAATACAATGTATTTAAGCAGTTCAAAGGAAGTCCTGTTGTGGCAACAACTTTAACCAGGGATGTCGATTGAATGTTACACGTCGATACCAATTATTTAGCTCAGAGAGTACAGATGCACTTGAAGAAGTTATCTATGGAGAATATGAAAATTATTCACTAATTTAGATGGAAAATAAAGTTTTGCTCAAGGATTTTATGAGACAAGATGACAATATTTTAAAATGTTGCTCCTCCGAATTTCCAGACACATAATGCCAGAACACTGGTCATAATTAGTGGTTTTTGTCAAAAACAATTTCAACATATATACCCCAGTTCTATATAAATGTGGATGGTGATTATTATTCCTGGTATATTTACATTTAATCTGAAAGGTTCTCTAGATATTATTTTTTTCACTTCCTAGTATATGCTTCATGACATACCATGAAAAGAAGGAATAACTTGTTATTTTTAATTTTAAAAGATCTTTACTTCCTTAGTTTTGATCTCACCTCAATAAAATAGTACTAAGCCTGTAGGAATTAAAGCTTTAAAAAAATAACAAGTGTATTTCCATTTCATCATATTTTATGCAATTCTGCAAAATGTCTTTCCTTCATATGGCATGCAGAAACTATTTTCAAATAAAAAGTGGTAGCAAATAGTACTCTCCTGGAAGCAATTACCCTTATGAAAACCAAATGCTTAGCATGTAACACTTAGAAGCAAAAGTGATCTTAGAAAGAACAACATTATGCAACATAATAGAACAAATTTAAGTGCTGTTTAATTCTACCTTTGATGATTTAGAACAAAGGACCTTCTATAAAAATGTTCATCACTGTCATATTACCTAGTAAAATTGTTTTTCAAAAAACATGCTTATTAACAAATTTCTTGGGGTGTCCATGTGGCTCAGTAAATATAGAGCCAGATCTGGAGATGCAAGGTCCTAGATTCAAATCTGGTCTCAGACACTTCCTAGTTTGATGTCCCTGGGCAAGTCACTTGACCCTCACTGCCTGGCCCTTATCATTCTTTTGCCTTGGAACCAATACGAGGTATTGATTTTAAGATGGAAAGTAAGGATTTTTTTAAAAAAAGACATTTCTACTGGGAATTTTGGATTTGTAAAGATCCCATCGTTCCTCCAAAATGAACAAATACTTGATACCTTACTGTCTTTTACATATGAATCAATAAGCTATGAAAGGACAAATTTATTTTAAGTATTTGCAGGTAGTTTTTTTTTTCTAAAAATGTTTCCTAAAATGTTCCCAAAGGCAAGTGTCATTCCAGAAAGTAGGAAGCTACAGGATCAAGTTTGTCAGGAAGAAAAGATGCCCAGGACCAAAAAAAAAAAAAAAAAAAAAAATCTAAGCAAAGGGCTGGATCTGACTGGGACCAACAAACCAAGGATTAAGGCTTCCATAGTATCCAAGGGTTACACACAAACCAAGGGTCAAGAAGCCAGAAAGTTAAAACAGAAAGAAAAAAAGCCTGAAAACTCATTTGCTAAAAAGAAGAATGGGAATCTTAAGGGAACAGCAGAGGAAAGAGACAACCAGGCCTCAGTAGTAAAGGCAAGTGAGGAATCCGTATCAATGAAGGAGCAAACACAATCCCAGAATTTCAGTGAAGGATTACCTTGCCAGAGGAGCTCTATAGGAACTTCATGCCTGTGTGGAAAATGGACTAAGGGTTCCAGTAGATGTGGCCTGCAAATCTGCAGTAAAAGGACCTACTTCTGGTCACTGAAAGGATAAAGAGCAGAGCAACCAGTGACTCCTAGAAAATATTACCTCCCAGAGGATAGATTACCTCTGGTACTGATAATGCATGTTGGAAACAATGGACATGGCAATGAAATTCAAATCAAGCACTTTATTCCAGCTTCTAAAATTCCATAAAGGTTTTGATTTCTTTATGATGCTGGGGTATATACATAGCAATATTATAATGTAATGTTAAGAAAATCTATATTTAGAATAGCTGACATTTATATAGTACACTATGGTTTAGAAAGCACATTGCCTATGTTATTTCACTTTATACTCACAACTCTGGGAGGTAGGTGTTATTATCTGCATTAGATGAAGAAACTGAGGTGGAAAAAGCCTTGGGTTTTCCCAAAGCCACAAAGCAAATAAGCATCTATGTAAGATTCAAACTCAAATCTTCCTGACTCTCAATGCAGGGGTCTATATATTCTTTTTTTTTTAAACCCTTACCTTCCATCTTAGAATCAATACTGTAAATTGTTTCCAAGGCAAAAGAGTGGAAGGGACTGGGCAATGGGGGTTAAGTGACTTGCCCAGGGTCACACAGCTGGGAAGTGTCTGAGGCCAGATTTGAACCTAGGACCTCCCGTCTCTAGGCCTGTCTCTCAATCCACTGAGCTACCTAGCTTTCCTGGTTCTATACATTCTTTTTTTTTTTTTAAACCCTTAACTTCTGTGTATCGGCTCCTAGGTGGAAGAGTGGTAAGGGTGGGCAATGGGGGTCAAGTGACTTGCCCAAGGTCACACAGCTGGGAAGTGTCTGAGGCTGGATTTGAACCTAGGACTTCCCATCTCTAGGCCTGACTCTCAATCCACTGAGCTACCCAGCTTCCCCCTGGTACTATACATTCTGACAGCTAATTGTCTATCTCAGTGATTCCCAAAATGGGCGCTACCACCCCCTGGTGGGTGCTGCAGCAATCCAGGGGAACGGTGATGGCCACAGGTGCATTTATCTTTCCTATTAATTGCTATTAAAATTTTAAAAATATTAATTTCCAGGGGGCTAAGTCATATTTTTTCTGGAAAGGGGGCGGTAGGCCAAAAAAGTTTGGGAACCACTGGTCTATCTTATACTGTAAATTTCTTGAAGAAAAAAAAAACTCTTGCATAAGAAAATCTATTAATATATTTTAGGAGATTTAGAACAGTCTTCAATATTAAGAGCTGAAAACAAAAAGAAAATTCAATTAACCTCTTCCTTAAGCATTCTAATTAATTAAGATTTTAGTATAATTTAATTGATTGTGGAATATAATTACCTAGTACCTCCCTTTCACTATATTTCTATTTCACCAAAAGATTACTGCTTATATTAACCCATTATGTGATAACATACAATAGCTAAGGTTTTTTAAACTCTGCTTCATACATATATTTATGTTCATCTTCAGAATCTTATAAGTCAATTTCCCACTAACTTCTACATTAAAGAGTAGAAATTGAATTTGTTGGCTTTGGTCCAATGAAATTTCTAAAACAAATATTTGCCTACAAATGTGTATTTTAATGTGCATTGATTGTCCAGACAGAATTTCATAATATAATATTTTGCAACATATTATTGAAGACAATAGTGAAAACACATATTATTCTTAATGCTATTATTGATGTTATTACCTAAATGAGACCAAAGTTTGCATTCAAAATAAAAATGTCTATTTTGTAGAGTGTCATAATATAAATTTTTTCCATCTTCCAAAGAGCTATTGCAAATAAGAAAATAAAGGTCAAATTAAAATTATTCCTATGGCTCCAAAAATTACCTCAAAAAAGAAAGTACTATCCCTACCCCTTCATATTGGATATAAGAAGATCTTGGTAGGGAGAAGAGTAATTTAAAGACAAAAGTCTTCTGTGATGGGCAACCACAGATTTTGCCTGAAAACTGACTATATTAACTTAGAAAGACAACATAGTACAGGGAAAAGTCTATTGGACTGAAAGGAAGAAGGCCAAATTTCCATTCCTAGCTAGACCACTAAATAGTTCTGGGACCTGAGATAAATAACAACCTCTCTGAAAGTTGAGTTTCCTCATCTCTAAAAATAAAAGGTTTACATGAAATCAGGAGTTCTTGACCTTGTTTGTGTCATGGACCCTTTTGACAGACTGGTGAAGTCTATGGTCCCTTCTCACAATTTATGTAAAGAATACAAAGAATCACAAAGGAAAAAAATTTTACAAAACAGTAATTAAATAAATATGTATATGTGTGTGTATGTTATACATATGTGTGTATGTACATACATATATATTTATGTAATAGGCTACAAATTAAGAATTCCTAGATTACATTCCTAAAGTCTCTTCTATCTTAATTCTATGATTCAACAGCTTCCAAAGAGAGTAGAGGAAATCCAACTACCTTCTGATTAGGGAATGGGAGCTATTATACGAAGCTAACTAAATGGCAGACACATTTCAAAATGAGGATAAAAACCACACAAAATTTATCATCCTTTGTGGATCAAATTCTTGATCTCAGTGCTCAGCAACAGGGTTTAGGGTGCTAAACATTTTGATGCAGCAATGACAATGCAATTCACTAAACAAGGCTAAGCTCAGTGTTTCCAGGAAACTTGAAGGTGAAAGAATGTGGAAAGAAATAGCAATAGCTTCAAATGAGGAACAAGTGAATTAAGGTCAAACTGAGAACCAAAGAGAAATTCAATAAAGGCCAAAAACACACAGTTAAGTAAATTCTAAGATAATAGGTTAGGGAGGGCTTTACCCAACAATACTTATGAACCATTCTTGGGAATATTTTATAATGGGGAGATCGCTGGGATAAAATCAGAATGTCAATTCTTTTCCCTTATAAAATAGTATTACAACTGAAACCTTTCATTGGTGAACACTGGGGTTCATTCAGTGCTCCATGTCCAACTCGGACAGATAAAAATTGTTCTTTACTGGGGTGGATAATTTCTCTTTGTCTTGTGATCACTGAAGGACACTTCCTGAAGTTCTGTACTAAATGTAAATTATTATTACTATTTCTTTAATAACTCAAAAACATTTCACATAAAGTGGTGAGTATAATTAAGTTATTGAGTATACACATACACACTATAATTAAATAACAAGACAATAAAATATTTCAATTATTTCCTACCTCTTAAAAAACAAAAATTTAAAATTTAAAGAAGATCATTCCAAATTTTACTGCAACCTTTATTAATCAACTTATATGTATCACTTTCAGAATTGTAATGCTACTACTACTACTATGGATTCTTTTTTCACTAAATTTCATGCAAACATTTCTAGTTGCCTATAATGTTTTAATATTTGTTTTAAAGATCAACAAGACAATGGACATTAGTTTTGTAAACTGCAAAGGAAGAAATTCCAATAACGTTATTGTTATTATAGGGTCTTGTATTCATGTCTAAAATGACATATATTAGCATGCTTCAAAATTAATTTAATAAATTTTTCTTAGTTGTGTTGATAGCAATTTTCACTCCTATAATGACACTACTACAGGTTTTGATGAAAATTTATTTTTTCTAGGATTTGAATAATGATCTATGGATAATCCAGTGGAACTGCTTGTCAGCTCTGGGAGGGGGGAGGAGAAAGCATGTGTTGGGGATCAGGAATCATGTAATCATGGAAAAATATTCTAAATAAAAAAATTTTTAAAGGTAAAAAAAAAAGAATTTTTTTTCCCTCTTTTAAGTTATTTCCTTTCTGCTTAATATCCTTCCTAACCCAGAGGTCAAATGAGATAAGTTTCTGCTTGCTTTAGGACAAGGGTTTTTCATCTCTATGTCATAGACTACTTTGGAAGTTTAGTGAAAACTATTGAACTCCTATAGAGAATAAAGTTTTTAAAAAGAATAAAATAATATCTATATAAGATTATGAAGGAAACCAATGATACTGGAGCAAAGTAATAAAAAACAGAGAATTAAAAACCAAGTTCATGGACCCCAAGTTAAGAAACCCTGTATTACAACTCAGTAAAATTTTGCTTTGATTTGTCAGTCACAGGCAATTGTACAAGTTGTGTCATATATATGAAAAAAGACAAGAAATCACAAGCAAAAAAGTCTATTATAAATAAATAAAGGTCTGCCAATAAGCCCACAACTGAACTCTTGTGCAGAAAATAGATATGGAATATACAGTTTGGCACAACATTTAGGCATGGCTATTGTCATCCTTCTCTGGACATGAAGAATATTGACAAGATGAAGAAATTTCTGGAGAGCTTTACCAGAACAGTGAAGAGCCTAGAAATTCTGTCATAATTGTATTGGTTAAGAAATTGGGGATGTTTAGTCTGGAAAAAAGGAAAAATTGGGTGTGGATGAGTGAATGTTTGCCTCCATATATTTAAAGCAGTGATTCCCAAAGTAGGCACCACCACCCCCTGGTGGGTGTTGCAGCGATCCAGGAAGACGGTGATGGCCACAGATGCATTTGGGGGCAGTGAATAACTGTAAGGGGGCAGTGATAGTATGTGACAGGGGGCGCTAAATAATATTTTTTCTAGAAAGGGGATGGTAGGCCAAAAAAGTTTGGGAACTACTCATTTAAAGGAATGTTGTGAATGAATAACAGCACTTAAGTGAGTAAAATTTAGATAGGACAACTAAGAGCACTTAAGTCAAGGAAAGTTAAGAGCACTTAAATCCTTAAAGTTAAAAGCACTTAAGTCAAGGGAAAGTTAAAAGCACTTAAGTGAGAAAATTAAGAGCACTTAAATCAGAAGAACTCGTGAGCTCTTAAGGGTAGGTACTTAAGAGCATTTAAATCAAGAAAAGTCCAGAGCACTTAAGTGAGGTTAAAAGCATTTCAGTGAATGAAGTTTAGAGAGAACACCTAAGAGCACTTAAGTGAGGTGAAAAGTTCAAAGCACTTAAGTGAGGACACTTAAGTCAGAAAAGTTAAGCGCATTTAAGTAAAGGATGGAAGAACAGAAGGTATCCTTACTATATCCATAAGTGAGGAAGAAGGGATCAAGCATTAGAAAATAAAGCAAAATAGTCTCTTACGGAGTTCACATTTTAATAGGAGGGAGACAATATACATAATAGAATTCAGCTGCAAGTCAAAAGGAAAAGGTCAATTATCTTTAAAGTACATATATATATATATATCTTTAAGGCAAAGCAAATGGTAATGCATCTTCTTTAATGGTTTTTCCACTGATAAAACCAAATCTATTTTTTTTTTTTAGGCAATGGGGGTTAAGTGACTTGCCTAAGATCACACAGCTAGGAATTGTCTAAGGCCAGATTTGAACCCAAGACCTCCTGTCTCTGGGCCTGGTTCTCAACCCACTGAGCCACCTGGCTGCCTCCCAAATCTATTTCTGATATTAAATCAATAGATAGTTCTAAGGACTTCGGTGGCAGAAACTTTTTTTCCCCAGTTCTTTAATAGCTGTGGTTGCTAAGATAATTGAGGCTAGAGCTCTTATAGAGGTAGTTACCATATCAAATCTCCACAAGGAGCTTTACTGGTTGAGCCAGAAATGGGGGTTGGGGGGGAAGAGGATCCTATTCTCAAGACTCTTGGACTTAACCTGGCTGACAGTGACAAGTATTGTTGGAATTGGTGGTAATAGGGATAATGGGCTCCTTTCTCCACAATTAATCAAGTCAAGATGGGTCATTCCTCTCATTGCTGGCTATGGAGGCCAGGCTAAAAACAGGGCCAGTGGTCTATGGAATACTACTATTCCCAGAGTTCTTGGGCTCAGGATCCTGAGCTATCTCCTCTTAAGTCAGAAGGAGTCAGGAGGTAGTCAATTTAGTGGTGGTGGTTTGACCTCCCTAGAACATGCCACCTCCTACCTCTCCCTCAGGGTGACTTAATACTTCAGCTAAGCAAGCTTGCCTGACCCATAGGTGGTAGCTTGTTGGCAGTTAATGATGGTAGTGGTGGAAGGAGTGAGTACCTTCTCCCCATAGGGTGTTCCCCAGAATAATGACTATTGCTTCTAGGCTGAAAACAGAACCAAAAGTTTGGGGAGCCCTGCTATTCAACAGGCTCCTGGATCATGGAGAAGGGACTAGACTTCTTGTGCTTGATTTTAGAGAGAAGAACTAGAACCAATGGGTAAAAGCTGGAGAAAGGTATATCAGATTTATAGAAAGAAATCTTCCTCACAGTAAGGGCTTTACAAAAGTATAATGGGCTTCCTGTGCAAATGATGGCACAGAAGAGGTCTTCAGGTTGAAGTTGAATGTCCACTCTGTGAGGATTTTATAGGGAGGACTCCAGGTACTGGTTAATTATAACTAGACAGCCAATGAGGCCCCTTCTAACTCTTTCTATGCTTCTGTGACTTTTGAGACACACACTAAGATGAGTAATAGTGACTTGAGCATTAGTTACATATATAGAACAAATCTGCTTCTTATAGGAAGCTAATACTCATATATTTTCCCATTGCTGAATATTGTTTCCATAACAAAAAGTATGTATAGTAAATATTATAAGAGAATAAGAACATGTCAAAATTAGTGTTAAACACAATTGAGACAATGGAGAAAAAATGGGTATGCAAAGAGATCTTAAAGTACCTAAACACTAAAAGTAAAAGCTAAGAGACACAGATCAGTTCCAACAAACAATAAATGCTAATCACTAATCAGGTCATAGTTCCAAACCATTAGGATATTTTATATTTTAATGGCATACAATTTCATTGTATATCAAAGCTCAGTGATATCTAGATGTATGCCACCAAGTAGTACCAACTAGATTAAGGACAGTGATCATTAGCTAAATAATTACATTTAATAAACATATTATTTTGGGGAGCAGCTGGGTGGTTCAGTGGATTGAGAGCCAAGCCTAGAGATGGGAGGTCCTAGCTTCAAATCTGGCCTCAGACATTTCCTAGCTGTGTGACCCTGGACAAGTCACTTAATCCTCATTGCATCCCTTATAGATCTTCTGCCTTAGAACCAATAAATAGTATTGGTTCTAAAAGAGTTTATATATATATGTGTATATATATATATATATATATATATATAATTTTGTCAGATCAACTTATAAAAAATACACACATACACACACAAATAGCTATTCTGGGTCAATTTGTTTAATTACTTGGAGCAATGTCTAAACTATGTTGTGTGAAGATACAAAGAGTAAATTGGGCATGTCGTTTATATACCATGTTTGCATTCTGAAAATTTATTCAGATAGAAACTGGTAGAAATCCACTGTATTGCTAAAAATATGATTCCTTATTGGTCTAGAATGCTGCTGTTTCAGCAGCCTATGCATATTCAGCAGAATAGGTATGTTTTTGTTTCTTTTTTACTTCGTTTTTTATCTTAAATTTTTTTGTATGACAAATTTTTATATATTACCTGTTAAGGATAATTGGAAAATATCCATGCGTTTAACTATAGACACTAAGGGAAAAAGCCCTAAATCTTTAACTGGCTGCTCTCTAAGGAGCCTACACTGACAAAAGACTCTTAGGATGGTATTTCATCTCAAACTGAAAAGAAAAGAAGCTAAAGTGAGATCAACTGGAGGGTATGGCTTTATCTTGATAGCTAGAGTTTCTGAGGATGTCTCCAAAGGAAAAGAAGAAAGATGTGGTAGGTCTTGGGCAACAGGGTCCAACAATGAGACAGGGACAGCTGCTGACAATGATATCTGGAGTTATTTCCCTCAAATCTAAGTTGGTTACTTTGCCACCAGCAGCCATTTAAAGATTACTCAAAGGCTGTTACACTAGAAAGCAAGACTATTAAGGACCAAGATTTGAATGATAAAACACATTCATAGAATTGAGTATCAGATCTCACTTTAAGAAATGTGATTGTATATGTACAATTTGGGTTTACTTCTGGTGATTCTAATGGCAATGTGTTTTCAATTTTTTAAAAAAGGTCAGGAAAAATTCAAAGGCATTTGCAGACAAAATAATACACTTTAAGACAAAAACTTCACATTTTAAGTAAACTTAGGATAGACTAAAATCATATCATAATTACTTGACTTGAGGCCCTATGTGGCTCAGTGGATTGAGAGCCAGGCCTAGAGATGGAAGATCCTGGGTTCAAATCTGGCCTTAGACTCTGTGTGATCCTGGGCAAGTCACTCGACCCCCCATTACCTGGCCCTTACCACTCTTTTGCCTTGGAACCAATACACAGTATTGATTCTAAGACTGAAGGTAGGGGTTTTTTAGTTTTTCAGGGGAAAAAAGAGTTGTTACTAAGACAGAAAGTAAGAATTCTTTTAAATTATTTGACTTGTAAATAAAGTAAAAAATAGACATTATTGTGAAACATCTTACAAATAAGCTATCATATCCAATATTATTCTCAATTATAAAACATTTGGAAACAATCATGCCCTCTTCATTAAATTTCACTAAATATATTGCAATATTATTCAATTTAGAATATTTATATTCTGGAATGCATATAATGTGTGTATACATATATATGTAAATATATACAGGCACTTTTTGTTTAGTTAATCTTATGATAATAGAAGCAAGTGCTGAAGTTTAAGAATCTTTCCACTCTGAAATTTCAAATATATGGGGCCCTAAATTTTCTCTGGATTATGTTTAATCTGAGTTCTAGCTTTACTTGCTGTAATGTCCAGCTGCTAGAACTTAAGCCTTTTTAAGTATCTAACCATGCAGCTATAGATGGTATATGTTTTTGTATAAGGCATATATTTATCTAAATCTAATATACAGCTGGCCAGCTAGGTGGTAGAGTGGATAGAACACTGGGCTTAGAACAGGAAAGACTCATCTTCCCGAGTTCAAATGTGGCCTCAGAAACTTACTAGCTATGTGACCTTGAGCAATTCACTTAACCCTGTTTGCCTCAGTTTCCCCATCTGTAAAATGAGCTGGAGTAAGAAATGGCACACCATTCCGGTATCTTTGCCAAGAAAACCCCAAATGGAGTCACAGAGGTGGACACAACCGAAATACTTGAACGAGAGACAGGAGATAGTAGAGAGTTGTGGTTTCATGATCCTGAATAATTTATCTGGAAGATAAGAGATTTATCACACATTTCAAATTTAATCAATTAACAAACATTTATTAATTTTCTACTATGTGCTAGACACTGTGCTAGGTGCTGGAAACAAAAGGAAAGAATGAAATAATTCCTTAGGAGCTTACACTCCCTAAGGGGAAGGCAATAAATGAGTGAATGAATAAATGAATGGTGAGGGGGGTGGGGACTTGTTAAGCATTTACTGTGTGCAAACACCATGCTAAGCACTGAGGATACTAGTTGTAAAGTAAAACAGCCCCTACTCTGAAGGGGCTCACATTCTAATGGAGAGACAACATATATGGAAGGTTTCAGCTTAAAGTCAGATGAACAGGTCCCGCTGGGTAACCCACTGGGTACAGTGGCAAAACAGATTGGAATGCCTCTTCCTTAATAAGTCATTTCCACTGATAAAATGATATAAATTTTTGATGTTGTCATTTGCCAGTGACTTTGATGACAAGCTCTTTCTTTTCTAGATCTTCAGTAGCTGTATTTATAGCACCTACAGGTTCAGTTGCCTAACTGCATTTCCACCAGGGCTACTTCTCAACATGACAAACGAGGACACTGGACTGGAAGCACTGCTCATTCAAAAGGTTCGTGTGTTTAGCATATTAGACTGTCTCCGTAAGGCTCAGAGGGGAGATTGTGGTGAAGGAAGTGATGTTGGTTCAACTTGCCTGGCACATGCTGCCTCCTGTCACTTCTCAGGCTGCCTTACTGTTTTTAGTTAACTTGCCTAACCTATGGGTGACGACTGGCTGGCAATTGGTGAAGATGGCTGACTGGTGCTTTCTCCATGGGACTTAGTTCTACAGAATTTGCCAGTGAAAGGTAACCTAGAAGTCGGACCAGTGGTGCTACCCATTTCCAAGGTTCTTGTGCCTATCTGCCTGTTGGTGAATGTTGGTCGGTAGCTATTGTTTATGGTAATGAAGAAATTAAACCTTTCAAATATAAGCATATTTAGAAATATCAGGAGACAAATCAATACACAGTAGATACAAAGTAATCACATATAAGGATCTGGGAAAAGAGCACTAACAAATTAGAGAAATTAAAGCAAAAAGACTTTTGGAGGTTCCAGAAAGGGAATACTAAAAAATATGTGTGTATACATATATATATATATATATATATATATATATATATATATATATATAAAATACATACATATGGAGATAGAGAATAGGATTTCATAATACCTTTTCAAAAATATTCCCAAGTACTAGGAGTACAAAAAATACAAATACTAAAAGTAACTATACACATTAGAAATAATATATATATATACATATGCATATATATCCTTTAAGAATCATAATGTCACAAAACTTATAATACAGGGAACATACACAAAAAATCATATTTAAATTGATACTTAATAATGCCATGAGTGTTGTAGGAATGATATCCATTTTAAATAAGCTTAAATGATTTCCCTTTAAGAGGCTATTAAGATTTGGTTGAGCCATCTGGTGACCTAGGAACAAAAAAAAGCCAAGCTTAAAGGGAGTTGTTGTTCCTGAAATTTGACAGAAATCTTACCCTGTGTCTTTCTTACCCAGAGAGGCTGCCTTGGTGAATGCAGGGGCAGAAGGAAGAAGTGTTTGCTTTCAGTAAATTGTATTCCTTTAATCTTATTATGAATAAATTTATTTTTATTGGATTTTATGGTCCACAAGCATTTTATTGCCCTCTAATCCTGAAGCTGAATCACTTGACCTAGGCCTAGCCCAAACATTTGGTGTTAGTTAGTAGAATTGTATTGCAATGACTTCATGGTTAATTTTATAGTTGAAGTCAGGGTAAGACAATGCAGAAGAAAGGGAGGCTTGGGTGACTAGACAGCCAAATCCAGGAACCTGGTACCCTGTGGCAACAACAATTTAAATTTCATATGGCAAACCCTCTGAATGGAATAAGAAGGGCATACCACTGATATTATAAACTTAGCTTAATGAATACATAAAGATCTTTGTACAGAGAGGGTAAAAGTATTACAAATCCATTATTCCATGATTCTCATGGACAGTTTTCAAAAAAGCTGGAGTGCCAACATAAGGAAAGTGAAAATAAGTTGTCAGTAAAGTCAGCAATTAGAGATAAATATGAATACGTGTTTGGTTTTTAAGGATCATATAAATATATGGATGTATGTTTTTAAGGATCATACCCAAAAGCAGAAGAAAGCTTATGGAGTTAAGAAGTACACAGGTTGAAAGAAGGGCAATGCTACTGGGGACAGGGACAAATAGGCTATAGGAGGAAAGTATGATCTATGATTCAGAGGTCCCACTGGAGAATTTCTTGAGTCTTAATGAGATTAGGAGTATAAGAAGGAAAATTACAATGAATATGAAGATAAGAATTAGGAACTAGAACTGGCTGGAAGAGTAAATGATAGAAACAATGACTACATGAAAGAGAATATTGATGATGAATCAGCAGAAACCAATGTTTCTGGGATGCGGCTAAAGTAATTCTCAAGAGAAAAAGTATATCTATGAAAATATACATTAACAGCAACAAAAAAGAAAATAGCTATATAAAACTTAAAAGCTTTTACATGAACAAAATCAATGCAATTATAATAATGAGAAAATTATAAATGGGTGGAGATCTTTTCATGAAAAATCTATATATACATTATGACTTCAAAAGACTGATGATGAAGCATTCTTTCTACCTCTTGGAAAAAATCTGATGGACTATAAATGAAAAATAAGATATATCTTCAGACATGTCAATGTGATTTATTTTTCTTCATCATACACTGTTGGTAGAACTATGAATTAGTCTAGACATTCTGGAAAACAATTTGGAAAGGTGCTAGAAAAGTGACCACATTTTCATATCTATCTGCCTAAAGAAGCCACAACTGGGAATATGTCCCAAGGTGGTCCCAAAAACAAAAAATAAAAAAGGCCTCTGGTCTACCAAATAGTTATAGGGGGAAAAATTTTTTTTGTGGCAACATGAAACTGGAAACAGAGTGCTTACTCTTTGAGGTGGAGAATGGCTAAATAAATTGTAATATATGAACGTCATGGAATATTGTTATAGCATAAGAAACAGCAAATATGGAGAATTCAGAGAAACATAGGAAGATTTAAATGAATGGATGCAGTGTAAAGTAAATAGAATCAGAAGAACAATACCCAAATAATCTATGATTACTGAAATTATAAGAATGTTCTAGATAACTGGCATAGCCAGTTTTGGCCCCCAAAAGAGATTTTAAAAGTTATACTTCCTTCTTTTCAACACATTGTCAGACTAATCACTGTGTTAGTTTGTTTTGCCAAACTAATGTTATCATTAGGGAAGATTCCTGGGCTGAGAGAAAAGTAGAGAAGAGACAGATTACTCCATCCTTTTATTAGAGATGTTTGACTATGGGTATGAAACATTGCATCTATAGTCAGATTTGGTTGGTATGTTGGTTAGTCTTATGGAACTGCTTTTTTCCTCTTTCTTTTTTATTGTCTGTTACAAGTTATTATCTGGATGGGAGACAGGGAAGAGATCTAGTTGTAAATCAAGCTGACACAAAACAAAATATATCAACCAAAAAGAAAAGAAAAAATACTGATGAATTTTTAGTAAAAAAAAAAAGGCATCAAAAATGTTTGTAAAGAAATTCCTGATAGAGACTTTGAAGTTGTAACATCCCTTAAAATATAGCAAACTGAACAGAAATTTAACTGGTTAAACAAAAAGACAGAATGAAATCCTTTATAAATTACATAGGACTGAGAATTTAGAAAAGGCACAAGGAAAATACCTCTTTGCAGCTCCATATGTGTGAAGTACCTTTTATGCCATCATCCCACGTGTCTTTGGCAATCACGAGTTTTCCTAAAGTGCATCAGTATCCTTAAGGATTTACTCTATTACTGCATTTGTTATTTCTTATTGCTTTGTACTGCACTGGTTTCTCTCAAAGGTGTGTGAGGAAGTATTGAACTTGGAGGTTGTAAAGGCTACCAGGTCAGTGATAGCAACTGACTTAAATCTGGCACCAGGAAAGACTATGGAAGGAAATGGAGAACTGTCTGGTACACTTGGGAGGATCATTACACATAAAGCTCATTATGTCTTTTTTTTAAATTAATTTTCTTATTTTTAGAAAAATTTTCCATGGTTACATGATTCATGTTTTTACTTTCCCCTTCACCCCTTCAAACTTCCCCCCAATAACTAACTTGCATTTCCACTGGTTTTAACATGTTCCATCAATCAAGACTTATTTAAATATTACTGATAGTTGCATTAGTGTAGTCCTTTCCGGTCTACATACCCAATCATGTCCACATCAACCCAAGTGTCCAAGCAGTTGTTTTTCCTCTGTGTTTCTACTCCTGTAGTTCTTCCTCTGAATGTGAGTAGTGTTCCTTTCCCTAAATCCCTCAGAATTGTCCTGGGTCATTGCATTGCTGCTAGTACAGACATCCATTACATTTGATTTTATCATAGTATATCAGTCTCTGTGTACAATGTTCTTCTGGCTCTGCTCCTTTCACTCTGCATCAATTCCTGGAGGTCTTTCCAGTACACATGGAATTCCTCCAGTTTATTATTCCTTTGGGCACAATAGTATTCCATTACCAACATATACCATAATTTGTTCAGCCATTCCCCAATTGAAGAGCATACCCTTGCTTTCCAGTTTTTTGCCACCACAAAGAGCGCAGCTATAAATATTTTTGTTCAAGTCTGTTTATCTATGATCTCTTTGGGGTAAAAATCCAGCAATGGTATGGCTAGATCAAAGGGCAGGCATTCTTTTATCACTCTTTGGGCAAAATTCCAAATTGCCAGCCAGAATGGTTGGATCAGTTCACAACTCCACCAGCAGTGCATTAGTGTCCCAATTTTGCCATGTCCCCTCCAACATTCATTACTCTCCCCTGCTATCATTTTAGCCAAAATCTGCTAGGTGTGAGGTGATACCTCAGAGTTGTTTTGATTTGCATTTCTCTAATTACTAGAGATTTAGAACACTTTCTCATTTGCTTATGGATAGTCTTGATTTCTTTATCTGAAAATTCCCTATTCATGTCCCTTGCCCATTTATCAACTGGGGAATGGTTTCATTTTTTTATACAATTGATTTAGTTCCTTGTATATTTGAGTAATTAGACCTCTGTCAGAATTTTTTGTTGTTTCCCTTTTGATTTTTGTTTGTACAAAAACTTTTTAATTTAATATAATCAAAATTATTTATTTTATATTTTGTAATTTTTTCTAACTCTTGCTTGGTTTTAAAATCTTTCCATTCCCAGAGATCTGACAAGTGTTCACTTAATTTACTTAGTTTCCTTCTTTATATTCAAGTCTTTCACCCATTTGGAATTTATCTTGGTGTAGGGCGTGAGATGTTGATCTAAACCTAATATCTCCCATATTGTTTTCCAAATTTCCCAGCAAGTTTTTGTCAAATAGTGGATTCATGTCCCAAAAGTTGGGCTTTTTGGGTTTATATACACTGTTTTGCTGACATCACTTACCCCAAGTCTATTCCACTGATCCTCCTTCTGTCTCTTAGCCAGTACCATATTGTTTTGATGATTGCTGCTTTATAGTAGAGCTTAATATCTGGTACTGCTAGGCCACCTTCCTTCACATTTTTTTTTCATTATTTCCCTTGATATTCTTGATCTTTTGTTCTTCCAAATAAACTCTGTTATAGTTTTTTCTAATTCAATAAAAAAAGTTTTTTGGTAGTTTCATAGGTATGGCACTAAATAAGTAAATTAGCTTGGTTAGAATGGTCATTTTTATTACGTTAGCTCATCCTATCCATGAGCAGTCAATGGCTTTCCAATTGTTTAGATCCAGTTTTATTTGTTTGGAAAGTGTTTTGTAGTTGTTTTCATATAATTCCTGTGTTTGTTTAGGTAGATAGATTCCTAAGTATTTTATATTGTCTAGGGTGATTTTAAATGGCGTTTCTCTTTCTACCTCTTACTGCTATGATGTGTTGGAAATATACAGAAATGCTAATGATTTATGTGCATTTATTTTTGTATCCTGCAACTTTCCTAAAGTTGTTGATTATTTCTACTAGCTTTTTAGTTGATTCTCTAGGATTCTTTAAGTAGACCATCATATCTTCTGCAAAGAGTGATAGCTTAGTCTCCTCATTGCCTATTTTAATATCTTCAATTTCTTTTTCTTCTCTAATTGCTACTACTAGTGTGTCTAGTACAATGTTAAATAATAGAGGTGAAAATGGACATCCTTGTTTCACACCTGATCTTATTGGAAAGGCTTCTAATTTATCCCCATTGCATATGATGCTTGTTGATAGTTTAAGATACTGTTTATTATTTTTAGGAAAGAACCTTCTATTCCTATACTTTCTAGTGTTTTCAATAGGAATGGGTGTTGTATTTTGTCAAAGGCTTTTTCAGTATCTATTGAGATAATCATGTGGTTTTTGTTGGTTTGCTTGTTGATATAGTCAATTATGTGGATGGTTTTCCTAATGTTGAACCATCCTTGCATTTCTGGTATAAATCTCACCTGATCATGATGGATAACCCTCTTAATCACTTGCTGGAGTCATTTTGCTAGTATTCTATTTAAGATTTTTGCATCTGTGTTCATTAAGGAGATTGGTCTCTAATTTTCTTTCTCTGTTTTTGATCTACCTGGCTTTGGAATCAATACCATATTTGTGTCATAAAAGGAATTTGGTAGGACTCCTTCTTTGCTTATTATATCAAATAATTTGTGTAGTATTGTGTAGTAGTTATTTGAATGTCTGATAGAATTCACTTGTGAATCCATCAGGCCCTGGCGATTTTTTCTTAGGGAGTTCTTTGATGGCTCGTTCAATTTCTTTTTCTGATATAAGATTATTTAAGTATTCTATTTCTTCTGCTGTTAATCTAGGCAATTTATATTTTTGTAAATATTCATCCATATCACCTAGATTACTAAATTTATTGCTATATAATTGGGCAAAATAGTTTTTAATGATTGCCTTAACTTCCTCTTCATTAGAGGTGAGGTCTCCCTATTCATCTTTGATACTATTAATTTGGTTTTTTTCTTTCCTTTTTTTAATTACATTAACCAGTACTTTGTCTATTTTATCTGTTTTTTCAAAATACCAGCTTCTAGTCTTATTTATTAATTCAATAGTTCTTTTACTTTTGATTGTATTAATTTCTCCTTTGATTTTTTAATATTTCTAATTTAGTTTTCATCTGAGGATTTTTAATTTGCTCGCTTTCTAATTTTTTGAGTTGCATGCCCAATTCATTAATCTCTGCCCTCCTTAATTTGTTAATATATGCACTCAGTGATATAAATTTTCCCCTTAGAACTGCTTTGGCTGCATCCCATAAGTTTGGGTAAGATGTCTCATCATTGTCATTGTCTTCAATGAAAGTATTGTTTCTGTGATTTGTTCTTTCACTAAATTATTTTGGAGAATCATATTATTTAATTTCCAATTAGGGACTTCCGGTTAAGATGGCGGCAGAGTAAGGAGTAGCTGCTCGATCTCTCCTGACTGAAGCATACAGAACCCCTCAAGGGGAAATAAAAACGAGTCCAGAGGAATGAAGGAACCCCACAACAGGGCGCAGCATTGAAGGTACTCAGAATCGGGGCATTTCTACGCTATAAAGGGGTGAAACAGCTCTCACTAAAACGCGAGAGGAAGAAGCCCCTCCCCCACCCCACACCCCCCACACCTCGCACCAAGCCAACGCACTAGTGGGAAAACAGGACTGGGGCAACCAGATAATCACTGGCAGCCCCGGGGCTTGTACTTGTGTGCTGCAAGAGGAGGGACCCCAGGTGGCTGGGGGTGCGCAGGGACTTTCCCTGACAAAGGCCTCTAAAACACAGCCTTTCCCAAGCGCTGAAGGCATCACCTCAGGTGCGAATAAAGATCTCCAGCCCACGGACTTTCACTACCTTCTGCATGGGTGAAGGCAGTGCCCTAAGAGCAGGCTTGGACCTCCATTGAGGACCCGGTGCAGACCAGAGGTTAAGGGTATGAGCAAAATCTTTTGGGCATCAAATGAGAAAAAGAAGGCAGGAATGGCTATCATGATCTCTGACAAAGCCAAAGTAAAAATAGATATGATTAAAAAAGACAGGGAAGGTCATTACATCCTGATTAAAGGCAGTATAAACAATGAGGAAATAACACTGCTCAATATATATGCACCAAGTGGTATAGCATCCAAATTCATAAAGGAGAAATTTGCAGAGCTCAAGAAGGAAATAGATAGTAAAACCATAATAGTGGGAGATCTAAATATTCCCCTTTCAGATCTAGATAAATCAAACCAAAAAATAAATAAGAAAGAGGTAAGAGAGATGAATGAAGTCCTAGAAAAATTAGATTTAATTTATATGTGGAGAAAAATAAATAGGGACAAAAAGGAATACACCTTCTTTTCAGCTGCACATGGTACATTTACAAAGAATTTCCAATTAGTTTTTGGTTTGCTTCTTCATGTATTTTTACTAATAACTATTTTTATTGCATTATGATCTGAGAAAGTTACATTTATTATTTCTGCTTTTTTGCATTTGTTTGCCATGTTTCTATGCCCTATTACATGGTCTATCTTTGTGAATGTTCCATGTGCTGTTGAAAAGAAGGTGTATTCCTTTTCGTCCTTATTTTTCTCCATATGTCTATTAACTCTAATTTTTCTAGGGTTTCATTCACCTCTCTTATCTCTTTCTTATTTATTTTTTGGTTTGATTTATCTAGATCTGATAGGGGAAGGTTCAGGTCCCCCACTAGTATGGTTTTGCTATCTATTTCATCCTTGAGCTCCACTAGCTTCTCCTTTAGAAATTTGGAAGCTATACCGTTTGCTGCATACATATTGAGTACTGATATTTCTTCATTGTTTATACTGCCTTTTACTAGGATGTAGTTACCTTCCCTATCTCTTTTAACCTTATCTATTTTTACTTTGGCTCTGTCAGAGATCATGATAGCCACCCCTGCCTTCTTTTTCTCATTTGAAGCCCAAAAAATTTTGCTCCATCCTCTCATTTTCACTCATGTGTGTTTCTTGTAGACAACATATGGTAGGATTTGATTTCTAATGCACTCTGCTATTTGCTTCTGTTTTATGGGCAAATTCATCCCATTCACATTCAGAGTTATAATTATCAACTGTGCATTCCCAGACATTTTGATTCTCTCTCCTAGTTCTGTCCTTTCTTCTTTCACTGTTTCCTTCTATACCAGTGTTTTGTTTTTAATCAGTTCCTATAATCCCCTCCCTTGTTGTACTTTCCTTTCTCCCCCTCCCTTCTTATTCCCCTCTTATTGTTCTTTAAAGCCATGCTGTGCAATCCCTCCAAGCCCTCTCCCTCCCTAATATTGCTTCCCTCCCTGCCAGTCCATTTGTTACCCTTCTACTTCTCTTTAGGGTATGAATCAATTCTCTGCCCCAGTGAATCTGACTGTTATTCCCTCTTTAAGTTGATTTCAATGCACTTAAGTATTGACTAAATCCTCTCTCTAACCTCTTTACCCTTACAGTGTATTGTTATTTTTTCCTGTTGGTCCCACACGCTTATTTATGGAATATAAATTTATTCCTTTTTGTTTGTTTTCCTATTTTTCTTATTATTACCTTCTCCCCCCAAGTTTTGATTATATTTATACATACATACATATATATGTATGTATGTATGTTTCCTTCTATACCAGTGTTTTGTTTGACATTTCATATATATATATATATATATGTATAGGATGAAATGTCAAGTGATATGTCACTTGACATATATATATATGAAATGTCAAGTGACATATCACTTGACATTTCATCCTATACAGTTTGTCCCTATTCCCTCTGTGTAAACTTCTTCTAGTTATCCTGTTGGTAGTAACAATTTTTAATATTTGCCAATATCTTCTTTTCTTCTTGGGATACAAATTGATTGAACTTGTTGGGTCCCTTAAAGAAAAGAATTTTTTTTCTCTTCCCCCCATTCTCTTAATTACCTTATATTGATTCTCTTGAGTTCTGGGTTTGGGCAGCAAACTCTATGTTTAAGTCTGGTTTTTTCTTGATGAATGTTTGGAAGTCCTCAGTTTTATTGAATGACCATACTTTCCCCTGCAATAATAGTTAGTTTTGCTGGATAGTTGATTCTTGGTTGTAGACCCAGTTCTCTTGCATTTTGGAATATTGTGTTCCGTGCCTTCTGGTCCTTCAATGTAGATGCAGCCATATTCTGTGTTATCCTAACTGTGGTTCCCTGATATCTGAATGACTTCTTTTTAGCAGCTTGTAATATTTTTTCCATGGCCTGGTAGTTTTTAGATTTGGCTATAATATTCCTGAAAGTTGTCAGTTGTGGATTAAATGTAGGAGGTGGTCTGTGGATTCTATCAATTTCCACTTTTCCCTCTTGTTCAAGAATTTCTGGGCAATTTTCTCTGATAATTTCTTGTAAAATACTATCTAAACTTTTTCTTTTATCATGATGTTCTGGTAAACCAATAATTCTTAAGTTGTCTCTTCTAGCTCTGTTCTCCAGATCTTTGGTTGAATCAATGAGGTGTTTCACATTCTCCACAAATTTTTCATTTTTTTTAAATTTTGTTTAATATGTTCTTGCTGCCTTGTGAAGTCATTTGCTTCTAGTTGTTGAGTTCTGTTTTTTAAAGACTGAATTTCATCCCTGGCTTTTTGGTCATCCTTCTCTTTCTGGTCTGATTTTCTTTGTAGATTATCTTTTGCTTTCTTTGCTTCATTTTCAAGCTGGCCAATTCTGGCTTTTAAGATTTTATTTTCTTGTTTTAGTTCATGTATTTCCTTTTTCAAATTGTCTTCATCTTCTCTTGATTGCTTTTTGAGTTCCTGAAGTTCTTGAGTTAATTGAATTTTGAGATCTTCCAAAGCCTGTGTCCAGTTCATTGGAGCTACTTCCTCTTCTTCTATTTCTATTTCATTTGCACTCTTTTCACTTCCTTGAAAGAAGTTGTCAATTGTCATTTCTTTTCTCTTTTTCTGTTGCTTACTCATATTTTTTCCTTCCTTGTTCTGCTAGTTTGAGCAGATGTATTTAATGATCTTTGATGAAAGATCTTCTCCAAGGTGGCAATGGAGGTGTTTGTAGTTATTTCCTCTGCCCTCTGAAGACTTCTTGTCTGTCTAATTGTTGGGATTAATCCTATATTTATTGGATTAATTTTACTGCTTAATCTGCCCTGAGGCTAAAGCCTTGAGACAAGGGAAAAACAAAGAAACAAACAATAAACTGGGGGGGGGGGAACAAGAAGGAGTGTTTTCCCTGAACTGAACTCTCCAGCAGTGGGGTCCCCCTGTGCTGTCCACTGTGTTTGATCTGGTTTCCTTTTCTCTTGAAGCCCTGCATTCTCTATCTCGGTATGAGGAAGCCAAGCTGTCTGTGGTCTGGGGTTCGGCTCTCTCTAAACCACCATCTTCTAGGCATTTTTTGCTGTGTTTCTCTGGTTTTCTCCTTCAGTCACCTCTCCGGTGCCTGTGTTTAACTCCCTGAGTCAGGTGCCAGCGAGGCCCGGACCGGTGTGCCCACCTGCCCTGAGATTTCCTGGGCCACTGGAGACTCCTCACAGCATGTGGGGGAGGCGTCCTGGGATTCCCCTTCTATGCCCTCAGACTTGACAGTTCAAGAATTGAAGCCTTTTTCTTGGCATACCTCTTTAGTTGTGCTGCAGTAGGATTCCCCCTGCTCTGTCCCGTTATTAGATTTGGTCCTCTTTCTTCTCGAAGCGCATTGTTTTCTATCTCAGTGTGTAAGGGTGGGGAGGTTTTAAGATTCATTCTGTCTAAGCTGCCATCTTGCAGGAAAATCTCATTATGTCTTAATGAGCAAAATAAACTATATTTTGTCTGTAAGAATAAAATTTGAATTGAAGATTGCCAAGGGACACAGCAGAGGCAGGAGGCTGGCAAATGTAGATGGAAACAAACCATATGAAACATATATTACCTTCTTTTCTTCAGTCCTATCTTAAAATTTCTCCATTAATTCACATATACCACAATAATATTACAATTATTGTTCCAATAGCAAGAAACAAAAGCCAAAGGTGTCATCCTTTTCCTAAGTGTTAACAAGGGGATGGTAAGTAGCAGGTACAGCATGTTCAGTGAAAAGCAATTCCAACATGGAAGAAGCTGGGGAGCCTGCTTCCCAGAAAGCATGGTGGTAGTAATGGAAGAGCTTTATTTCCCAACTCAGAGAATGCTCAGACATTCTGTAACTGGTTCCAATCACTCGCCATGGGGTAAAGAGGATCCTTTTGTGGTTGACTGTTGAGCCAGCACTTGAGGTACATTTAAAAGGCCTCTAATAATCAGCCAGGATAAGGCGGTTCTTCATTTCTTCCTGGCTGTGTTCAAGTAAAAAGGAAGGGAATACACACTCTTGGTGGGGAAACAAGCCTTAGGTCCTTGGCTCAAAGAGAGTATAGAGTAACAGTGACCCTACTATAATAAGTTTTCCACTTCAACTCCTTTAACAGTATGAAAATTTGCAATGAATGGATTTTCATCAGGAGTGTAATTCATTTGAAAGGTTGATAGATGGCACAGTAGACAGAGTGCTAGTTCTGAAGTCAGAAAATCTGAGTTCAAATCCAGCCTCAGACAATTACTAGCTTTGTGATCCTGAGCAAGTCTCTGTTTGCCTCAATTTCCTCTATTATAAAATGGGGATAATAACAGCATCTATCTCATAGGGTTATGAGGATTAAATGAGATAATATTTGTAAACCAATTTATTACAATGCTTGGCAGATAGTATTTAATAAATGCTTGTTCTTTTCTCTTCCCTACCAAAGACATTTTCTTTTAAACAAAAAATTGACTTACTTTAGTCCTGCCCTAAAGCAGAAGGGTCTAGATGACCTATTAAGATCTTCAAACAAAACATCACCAACCCATGATTCTAAATTAATGCTGACATGAAACTGAGATCCCCTTGGAAAGATCATGAACTACATATATTAAGCCACTCTACTACCTGTTCACGTACTAAATGGTACTTCAAAATAAGTCTGGATGGCAGATTATACAAATCTGCCATCATGCAAATTAAGCCAAAGTAACAGGTTTAATAAAGTTTCACCTTGTAACATAGCAAAAAATAGAACAAATAACCCCAACCAACCATGCTATGAAAGTCCACCAATGGTTATAAGCTAAGACTAGATCAAAGAGTATATATGAACCTATATAAATTCACCATGATTACTAAAAAAAATTAGCTCAAAGAACATTCCCTTTTGAAGGTGTATAAGCAAGCTATTTGTTATTTTTTTTTATTTCAAGCACAGCATATTAGTATCCCCCCAAAATTTCTCTATCTGGAAGAGTCAAAATTAATCAATATTGCAGGACCTATGAGAAGACAGACACACAAATACACTCATTGGCAGTGCAGTACCAATGAATCCACTGTTCTGAAAAATCATATGGAAAAGCCACTAAACTTGTTCCAATCATACAACCCCATAATGTCTCTACTGGGTATATAGCCCAAGAAGAATGAAAACAGAGGGGGGAAAGTAATATATTCTTATTATAGTACTTTTTATGATAGCAAAGAACTAGAAGCAAAATGGGGATTAACAAAAAGAAACACCATAAATGAAGAATTCAGAGGACTTGGAAAGAATTGCAGGGGATGATAGATAGTAAAGCAGGTAGAATTTTAAAAAATAATCTACACAATAACCACAGATGCACAAAGAAAACACTGTTGAAAGATACCTGAACTCTGATCAAAACAATGACCAATCTTGACTAACAGTGAGGTATAAGAGGACTTCTCAGCTAAGGTGAGTGACTACCTCTTGCATCAGACTGGCAAAGATGACAAAAGAAGAAAACAACCTGTTGGAAGGGATGTCAGAAGACAGAAACACTAGTGTATTACTGATGAAGCTATGAATTCGTCCAACCATTCTGAAAAGCAATTTGAACTATAACCCAAAAGTTGCTAAATTGTGCATACCCTTTGACCCAGATATTCTATTCCAAAGCTTATATTCCAAAAAAAGAAGGAAAGGACCTAAGAATATAAAATATTTATAACAGCTCTTTTCATAGAAGCCGAAAATGATTACTATTAGTATGTTCTCCTGTTGGGAGATGGCTAAACAAATTATGGGAATTGACTGTAAGAATATTATTATTACATAAGAAATTATATAATGGACCATTTCAGAGGAAGCTAGGAAGTTCTCTTTGAATAATGTAAGACAAAAGCAGAACTTATAAAATGACAACATTATAGAGAAAAACAACTTTGAAAACCTTTAGAAGTCTGACTGATGCAATTATAAATCAGGAGTACAGAAAAGAAAGGTGAAACATGCTACCCATCTCCTACTAGAGATATATTAGAAAGTTGATGAATTTAAAATGCAAAGAAAGGCATGTTTTCAATCACAGCTGATATAAGGATTTGTTTTGCCAGATTATGTATATTTATGATGATGTTTTATTTTATAAGTTTTTATTGTTGTTTGACCAGAAGCATAGAGTAGGAGGGTCAGGTTTTTTTTAATGGTTAATTACTAATGATATGATAGTTTACTTTTAAAAAAATCCTAAGAAATTAACAAAGATTAAAATAATTAATATTACTATTAAGACAAATACTAATTAAGACAAAATAGTTTTAGCAAAGTTGGATGTTACAAAATAAACTTTCAAAATCAAAGCATATATATATATATAATAAAATCTAAGAGTCAATAATAAAGAGGGAAATTCCATTCCAAATAACTACAAAATGCATAAAATATCTAGAGCTCAATCTACAAAAACACACAAAATAGTTATGTAGATTCAATTACAAAGTGTTTCTAAAAGAAACGAAAAATATTAAATTTATATGGCTGAAGGAATATTTAATGTTTACAGGTATGCCATGCTAATATAATTAAAATGATGATACTACCAAAGTTAAAGTATAACTTTAATGCTATACCAATCAAATTATCAAAGGGATACTTTACAAATTCAATAAAATGATAATGACATTCACTTGGAAAAAATAAAAGATATAGAATACCAAGGGAAATAATGAAAAGAGGTAGGGACAAATGAGGACTATCACTTCCAGCCACCAAACTATATTATAAAGCAGCAATCATCACAACCATCTGGTACCGATTAAAAATAAAAAAAGATCAATAAAATAGGTTAGAAATGGGAGAATCAGAAACTATGGAACTCAATAACCTAGTGTTCAATAAAATGGAAAATATAAATTACCAAGTAAAGAACTCCATTTTTTATTGGGGAGGTGGGAAATCTCTAGAAAAACTGGAAAGCCATCTAATAGAAATTAGGTTTAGACCAACACCCTATACACTGTAATATAATATACACTATAATATAACACTATAATATAATCTAAATGGATACATGATTTCAATATATTTTAAAATTGTATAATTAAAAGAACTAAGGGAAATAGAACATATGTCTCTCACAGCTCTGAAAAGAGAGAGTTGTAGAGTGAATTATAAATGATAAAATGGATTACTTTGATTACATGAAAATTTAAAGTACCTAAGATAAAAAAGGAAGCTACTAAATGAGAGTGGGGGGGGGGTTCTTTGTATCAAACTTTTTGATGTTTGTTATAAATCACTAATAATAAGAAAAAAAAATTTAAATCAAAACAACTCTGAGGTTTTGCCAACCTGCAAACTAACAAAAGACAACTCAAGATCAAAATAGTCAATGTTAGAGACATTGTGAAAAATATAGGCACACTAGTGCATTGTTGGTGGAACTGTGAATCAGTACAGCCATTCTGGAAAGCAATTTCAAATTAAGCAAATAAAGTGACTAAAATGTTCATATCCTTTACATCAAAGATTCTATTAATAGGCTTATGGCCCCAAGGTAGCCACTGATAATAAGAAAGATTCCATATACAACAAAATATTCACTAGAGAAATAAATTGTAATAGCAAAGATTTGGAAACAATGTAGATGCCCACAGATTGGGAAATGATAAATCATAGTACATGAATATAATGGAATATTATTGTCCCATAAGAAATGATGAATATGATGATGAATACAGAGAGGCATGGAAAGAATTACATGAACTAATGCAAAATGCAATAGAGCCGAGAAAATGATATACATAACTATGACAAATTAATGGAAAGAAGAACCAGGACAAAATATTCAAAATGAATTTAAAATTATGAAAGGCTTGAAAGAAAAGATATGAGACAACACTCTCATTCCTCCCTTTTTCAAAGGTGGGAGGTCTGCAAGTATATTATACATTGAACATATTTTCACTTTGTTGATGTAATGATCAGTTATGTAGATGTTTTTCCTCTTCTTTCTCTTTTTTCATCTTTAAAAATATTATTTGTTACCTTAGAAGATCTCTAGGAGGTGAGAGAAAGATTACTAGGGGAAATTATGATGATCCAAAAGAAACAAAAATTTATTTTTGAAAAAATGTGTAATACCTTGATAGATACACATAATTTAATTTTCTTTCTTTTACTAATGTATTACCTTTTCTTAACAACTTAATTTATTTGCCTTTCCCTATTAACATCCTTTTCCCAGAATCCTTAATCTCTTTTTCTCCTCAGGTTCAGATCTTCCTCCTTAAATCTTTAGTTTCGTTCAGATTGAGTATTACTTATCTTCCAGTTCCAGACCTTCTTTCCATTCTTTAAATTCCTTTCAAATTCCCCTCACCCTATTCAACTGCATTACTAATTATAGTAACTTCCCATTAGGCAGCAGCTGTTACACACAAACACACACACACACACACACACACACACACACACACACACACACACACACACAAGTTCCATATGTTTAAGCTACAAAGAGAAAATGAACTAAGAGATGAATAGGCTTATTGGGGTTATCAAAAGGATAGCTGTCAGGGCATGCTGGGTCAAGGATTCTTCTGGAACTTTTGAAAAGGTAGAAGGCCATGGTAAAATGGTAAAAGTCCAGTGATTTGAGGCACCTAGATTTTCTTCTCTATTTAGTAAGAGGGAAACTAGTGTCAGATTCTTAGGATAGTGTTTCCAAGCTATCCTTTAGCAATTTCCTTTCCTGGACCAGATTCATTAGCTAAACAGATATAACGAAAGAGAATACTAGATGGTCTTCAAGGTTTCTTCTTGCTCTAAATCTATGCTCCCATAAGCACCAGAATACAAGGTTGCAAAAAGGAGAAGGAAAGATGAATAAAACAATATCTGCATGAGCAATTCCCTTTCTCTTTCTTCAGACAGGGTAAGCACTACCCACCCTCTATCTCCGAGATGTGCCCTCAGTGATCAATCCCTCCTGTCCTATCAAGTGAGACAGTGAGACAATCAGAGTGAGCACATTGCAATAAGGCAGCACATGAAGTGGCTGGAATTCTTGTAGGCAAATGGAAAAGCCCAGCCCTCATCCTGGTAGTGACTTAAAACTAGACAGAATCATTCTCTGCAAGTGTTGAGTGACTGTGATCACCATCCTACCCAACCATGGCTGGGGTAACAGACGGGTGGTTTATGCTACACAAGTGAAATTGCTAGTCTTTCTCTCTCTGGCTCATAAGAAAACAAGTAGAGAGAAGCTTCATTCTAGAAAGTGGGAAGTAATATTTGTTGGGACTTTTCATACTGGGGCTTCTATAGCTGAAATTACCATGCTTCTCTGAATTAGATTATTTTGCTTTTTATGATAATAAGGAGTCTAAGTGAACTTTAGTGATTAGATTTAAAGGGAAGTAGGAAATTTCCAGCACTTAGCTTAGTGCATGGCACATAGTAGGTACTTAATATTTATTGACGGACAGTAATGGAGGCAAATGAACAAATAAAGGTAAGCAGAACCTTAGAGGACTAAGAGAAGTGGGTTTCCCCGATAGGGACTATAAACAGCCTTATTACATTTTTTGCAATGTGTGTGTCTTGTTGCAATTTATATAATGTGTGAATATTTCCCATGGGTCCCTAGTTGTGTATTCATGATTATTCCAGAGCCTAGACAGAACACAGATAACAAAAGGGAATAAGGTAGGTGCTCTATATAGTTTAAATCATCCTAAAATCAGCTGCATATAAATTTACTACCAAGTAAATTTACTGTCCTGTGGTTTGTGAGGGGAGCCTACTTCTTTAGTAAACATTTTCCTTCCATCTGCAGGCACCAAAATATAACAAATCCATCAGCAGTGTTCACTCCATCAGCTTTCCTTAGATAACCTGGGCTACAACAGCGCCAGGAAGACATGGTGAGTAATCAGCTAGACTCATCCCAATGGCTTCTAATATACACTATACAACAAAAGCCTGTTTGAGTAGTTTCCAGGTCATATCATACATAATCTTACCTGTGACTTCTTCCATCTCTAGGACTAGCATATTTCTTTCCCTCACCATTATATTGGCAAATTATATTTTTCATGTTTCAAAAAAATTACATTGTAGTACTATTCCCAGCTATAGATTGCAACCCTTCTATTAAAGACACAGCAGGGTTGGGTACGCTTTGGAATTTTCTCTTCTCTCTGGATCTTAGTCCCCATTCAGGTGTTCTAGGAACTTCAATATCTGACATTCCTCCCAAGAAGTAGTGATGAGATCTTGTCCTTGCAACCACAGAGAATCATGAGAGGATCTATTTTTTGATATGGTATTATTTCTGACTTTGAATATTTTATCCTTTAAAATTCTTTCCTCATTCCTTTATTTCTAGAAAATTCAAGGAATGCTTTTCACATTTTCCCCCTAGAGTTTCTTCTATTTTAGGC
Source organism: Gracilinanus agilis (assembly GCF_016433145.1). Lineage (NCBI taxonomy): Eukaryota > Metazoa > Chordata > Mammalia > Didelphimorphia > Didelphidae > Gracilinanus > Gracilinanus agilis. The sequence goes on along the minus strand of NC_058131.1, from coordinate 530,616,165 downwards.
AATTAAAAAGTTATATCCTGCCCAGTAAATAAAAACTATATTAGGCCAGGTATGTTTATGGGCACTAGGACAGAGTCCTTGAGGCCCTCAATGGAGTGAATGGATAATATCACTCTTAACCAGGGAGGACCAGATTTCTTCTCCTACAAACTAGAATCATATGACTGGTGCATGTGATTTTCCATCATCACCAAGAAATCAGGGAAGGACTAAGAAAATGCTGAAACACCACCTCATTAGCATTTTGCCAATTAGAGATATCTTGGACTGCCTAGGGGAAAGGCTGAATAATGAACTTCCAAAATTGTACTTCATGACTCAGGATGCTGTAGGCCTCCGACTCTGGATCACCAAGAAAGACTACTGAACAGTTAATTTATTGGTTATTGCTAGCCTGATCAATAAATTGATTTTCTTACCCAGAACCCCAACCTCTTGGAATTTTTAATCATCACAATCACAGGACTTAAAATATGAATTTTACTCAGGTAGATGGAATTATATAGAACATGCATTCAAACCCACTGGAAATAAAAATACCCATTAATGATCAATATCTCCTATCAGAACAACTCTCATTAGTCTCAATGACTTTCCATTCTATACCAGGACTCTAACTAGGTAAAATGGGAATCAGTTCCTCCACATCGGTTCTTTCCTCCACCATCCCTCTGACTTCACATCATAGTGTATTACAGCAGATATTGTAAATCATTGTTCACTATTACTGTCACCTGCCATGTGCCAGAACTTTCTATGCCTGCACCTCTCCCTAGCTCCCAGCAGATGTGGTTATTTCATCACAAATTTCATCATAAATCCTACAGCCCTCCTGAGCTCCAAGCAGGTGTTTACTGACTTACCAAAGGCTACATTTGCTATTTCTAAAATGCTGTTCTTCAACTTGGCCGTTAGCTGACTGATCATTCCCATTTCCAAGTGAAAAGTACTCAAATAACTAGTCCATTTGGGGAAAGCCCTTTGTGTGTGCTAAGAGTTAAAAAAAAATACCTTCATCATTCTAAAGTTTTCTTTTGTACTTTGGTCCCCATCACTCTAGAACTGACTTAGTCCCTCACAGGCTGCATGCACTTACTCTGCTATTACCTCATAAGCATATCTCTTTCCAGTTAGATATATGATGGTTCACTACAACTTGCATCCTTTTCCCCCCAATGCCTGAATAATGTGTCTTCTATCCCATCAGCATTTCTCATTGGCAGAGGATTGGGTTCTTAAGGAAAAATCCATTCTTTTCCATATTATCTCTCCATCCCTCCCTTCCTGAGGTAGCTGGGCCAGCTTCCTGAAATAACTAGTAAAAGAAATAAGATAATTCCAGCAGCTCCCAGCATTGTTTATGTGCCAGGGGAAGAGGAATTTATGATCCTTGTGACTGGATTGAATCTTGAATTTTCATTCAAGTTCTTATTTCTAAATTCCCATTTTGATTTTCAAAGTTGATTTGATACAAAGTACAAAAAGAATACTGAATCCTTCATTGTGCTTTTCTTCACATATTAACTGGTTATAACTAAAATTTGAAAGTTTAAAATATAAGGACTTACAATGTCTTTCTCCAGCTCCTTCAGTTGTTGATCTATCTCTTTTAGTCGATTTTTTTCATACCGGTAATCTCTGTTGTTTCTAAGTATCTTATCCCCTGGATTCATTTTTGCACGTTTCTTATCATTAGGATCAGTTTCCTGATAAAAAAATTATATTAGAAAATGAAGCATATTGCTATATACTGTTCTAATGCAAGAAAAAACCCATGTGGTACTCTAGTTTCTCATCACTTCTTTGGTCAGCTTCATTATATCAATATTTTTTTCTTCATCTTCAAATGCCTATTATAACCTCTCAAAAATCTTCTCTTTTTTGAAACAAATTATCCACCAAATCAATAGAATCTAATCAATAGAAATAAATACAACTTAGTGCCCTCATCATCACTAACAGATTGAAGTCTTTGATTTATAGTTTCCCAAAAGTTATTTGATGGTACCAAGTTGGGCATTTCAAGAAGTAGGACAACTCTTCTGATTATAAAGTCAGCAAAAATTTAGGGGCCATTAGGTCAGTGGATAGAGAGCCACACCTGGAAAAGGGAGGTCCTGGGTCTAATCTGGCCTCAGACATTTTCTGGCTGTGTGACCCTGTCATTAAACCACAGTTATCTAACCCTTACCACTACTTTGCCTCAGAACTGACACTTAGTGTCAATTCTAAGACAGAAAGTAATGATTCTAATTTTTAAATATGTATTATTAAATACTTACAAGATGCACATGATGCTGTTAGTCCTGAACAAAGTTAAACTGAAAAGAGAAAGTACTAAGACTTCACAATATAAAGCTATACCAATTATAGGCAATACTAAATAAACATAGAAACAAAATAGCAAAAAAAAAAAAAAAAAACACAAAAACTTGTCTATAGCAAAAACAACCAAAACACTCTTCTATGCTTTGTCACTTTTCAGAACCATTCTTGCCTATGACTTGGGTTTCAGATTGTGACTTGGTGTCACCAATATGTTAGTTAGTGGGAAAGAAAATAAATTTTTAAAAATATATACAATTTAGTGCAAAGAACAGGGAACTTGGCCCACAAAATACAGATCAACTGGAATTCTCAGAAAGTTTATAACACTAACCTCTCAATAAGCATTTATTAAGCATCTATTATTGGCCAGGTACTATGGTAGGTGCTGGAGATAAAAAGGGGGGAAACGAAATGATTTCTACCCAAAGGGGATCATATTCTAACATGAAAAGAACATGCTCACATATCAATGTGATGTGGTTGCATAGAATTGCCTGGCTTTCTTGAGGCCAACTATGTGTGCTATCTTGGTGTTGAAGACACAGGATCTCTGGAATGATCCAACTATTCTCTATTGCTTACTGAGCAAAAAGAGTTGCTAACTCGGTAAATAGGCATTCACTCTCAGCTAATTGTATCAAGTCATTTGAGTTGATTTCTGAAAACAAGGAATAGCTGGTAACTCCCAAAAATGAAAACAATACAGTTAGATATGCATCTCATACAAAGGTAAGTATTTTGTGAGGCAGAGGTGAGAAGGGAGAGAATTCAAGGCATTGGGTATGAATAACCCAAAAGCTTGGAGATAAAAGATGGAGTATTTTGTGTAAAGAACAGAGAGAAAGCTACTTTGACTAGATCACAGGGTAGGGAGAGAGCAATGAGGAGGCTATTGCAATGATCACAGGGAAAAGTAATGAAGCCTAAAATAAGTTGATAGCTGTCTGAGTAGAGAGAAGAGGTCAGGTTTGAAAGATATAATGGAAGTGGAAACCTGAATATTTGACTACTGATTGGATATATGGGGTAAGAAACAGTGAGGTAGAGGACTCATCTGTTTAAGGTGATTGATTGAGCAACAGTCCTGAGATGGTTGTGTATGTGTGTGATGTAGCAAGTAAAAATGAGTCAAAGGTAAACTGAGGCATTTTCTGGGCAAAATACTTATTTTACAGAGACTCATATAATTGTTAATAAAATGGGTCAAATTGTCCCCACCTCAGTGGGTCAGCAACTCTGATGGAACTGAAAAGACCCATATTTATTGAGACTCCAAAGGGGTGGAGGGGTTATTCAGTGGAAAAGCCTTATGATTAGCTACAACTGGGGAGAGTGGGCTGGCTTTTAGGTTTGCCTGATCATGTTCTCTCTGATAATTAAGGCATGCTAACTGCTTCATAAAATTCAGTTACATCTAGTAATCTTAGCTAGAAAAAATAGAATCATGCCAATCATGATTCCCACCCCCAACTCCTGTTAGTCCTGCCCCTAGAGACCAGGTCACACCTGGCTTTGAAGAGGAAAAGCAAGACAGGAGAGTCATCCCTTAGGGAAGACCCCAGCCCAAGGTGGTACTTCTGTTTATACATATATGTACACATTTTTTAAATCAATATCTGTCCTTCAGTGTGAAAACAGGACATAAAAATCACTGAAAAAGAAATCTGAAATTATGAAATTCAATTTTTTTAGGACCACTATTCCCTCCAACTATAAAACTAAAGAAATGAGACAACCCTTCCACCATTTACCTACCCACCCTCAAAAAACAAATAATCAAACCAAACATGATTAATTTATAATTCTTGGAAGAAATATTGAAATTTTAGAGGGAAGAGAACAAAGGAGAGGAAGAAAATATTGTTAAGGAAGGGAAAAATGTGTGAGGGTAGTGAAATCAAAAGACCTTTTCTTTTATTTGATGACAGGCAAGAGCAAAAAAATTCATTTGTAATTTTTTTATATATAAACAACAAAAGTGGGGAATAGGATGAATTAAAGGGTAATATGGATTATTAAATAATACCATATAATATTGATTTTTCTCATTCCCCCCTTTGATTCACTAAAAAACACAATTTCCCTAATGAATCACTACCTGACATGACAATTATAAAATGGTATTCAATATATTCACTCCTTAGGGCACAAAAATACATGAAGAAATTTCATCAAGGGTTGTTAATTATGAGGCTTATGTGCTTTACCATGATGGGAATAGTATAAGGGTAAAAGGGAGAGAGACTGATGATGCATTAACAGGATTCATGGGCAAGATCCATCCAAAAAGCAGGACTTACAAAGACAAGAACACATGGGGAAGGAGTAACCATTTAGTCTCTTAGTAACTCATTTCCCTGGTCTATTTCACCAGCTTATCATATTTTTAGGGTTTAGTTGTCTCATGCAGTTATATGGTTTCTGAAAACATTGCCTAATGAAGTTAGTCATTCGGTCTTCTGGAAACATCTCCTCTTAGGCATTCTGGAATAGGCCTATTCTTGGAGCAGTCTCTCCTAGCACAATGATGGTGAACCTTTCAGAGACCTTTGAGTCCAAATGCCCAAACTGCAACCCTCATACCACAGGTGAACCCCCTGCCTTACCCCAGACAAGGGAGGGAGGAGATTTTCCCATTGGGCTGCTGGGCAGCCAGGAGGATCATTGAAAAATGTCCTCAGATGCAAGTGGAGAGAGGGAGCCGAGCAATCCCCTCCACCATGCTCTGGCACAAGTGCCAAAGGTTTGCCAACACAGTCCTAGCAGATCTGCTTCCCTGGTTCAGGTCACTTGTAGAGTTTCCTGTAACCATGTTAACTTTTCTAAAAAATGAATATTAATAAATGTTAAAAAAAATAAAAATAGCCTGCAGCATAAAAAAAAAACTTGTAGTTTCCTGGATCTTCCTCTTAAAATCTTTTATGAAACAGATCTCAGTACAATTTAAGATAGTCACTTTAATTTTGCTTTGCCAACAACTAGGTCAGTTAGTGAAAACTAGCTCAAACTTTATGACCCTAGTCTTATTAACCTATAGTTCACATGAAATTTTGGAGAATTTTATATCAGCAAATTGTTATGCTGAAATAATTTGGAAATTCAAATAACAATTGAGAAATCAGTACCTAACTAATCCTCTTAACCTGCCTGATTTATGCAAAAGGTAAATAATACAACTCATATATAAAATTCTGAACCCAGTTTTTAGAACTTGTTATTAAAACATACTCAAGGCCTTTGTGTGCCAATAGAATCATTTATATTTGACCTGTATAATGTAATATAGAGAGTGGGGGTCATATAGTTTTTTCTAGCTTTGGCTGAGTTCCAAAAAGCAGTTAGGGTTTGGAATCTTGAGGAAAAGTCAGTTGATGAGGGTCTCCCGTGGAGGGAGATTGTCTGATTCAGCCGAGCTGCTTCCTTACCTAGCTATAGTATTGAAATTTAGCCTAGCTTTGATATATTTACTTAAGAAATTATTTTGGATAAACCCTTTATATCTTCCTTCCCTAATATTATTTCCTACCTTCCCTCCCTTATATTATATGTCAGTGGATTTAATAAGGAGAGTGATTAGAGAGGAGTTCAAATCTGTGTAGGGTTAATTGTTTATTTGACAATATTAGATATAGAGAAACTAGTCAATCATCATTTATTCCTTTTAGATAGCAATAGCATTTGTAAGCTGAGTAAAAGGCTGGTCCTTACTCAGACTCCATCTTTACCTCCCTTTTCCCCACCTGAGGTTCCTGAGACAACTGTTAGGGCTTTCCTTTGATCCACTTTCCTGACAATCATCCTTTAAAGATAATAAACCCTTTTGTGTTTCAACAGACCTATTAGTATAATTTGTCTGTTAGTTATCAAGAGAGGGAAGAAGAGGGAAAGAACCAACATACTCTGGGCTTGAAGGGAAGCCGGGGTATCCATCTTGGAGGAAGGTGTAACTTCAAAACAAGTCCCTTCCTATGAAATTAACTAAGCCTGCTGTTAATTTCAGTATAGTCTATTTCCCTCTGCCAGTGTTTGAGCCTAAGTCCCAGTCTGAAAAGCCTGCTGTTTGTCTGTTTAGTTTAATTTCTCCTCTCCCTGAAGATCTCTGTTTCCCTTCTGTGTTATACTCCTGACTTCAGCCCTATTATATTCTGAATCTCCTTAATCCCAGCCTACCTGTAACCTAGATTACTCACTTAGCAAGTCTCTGACAACTTCCTTTCATTTCCCTTATCCTAAACACCTTTCCTCAAATTATCCCCATTACAATAATCATCTACTTCTGTTGCTTTCTCAGAAAATTTTCACTCTAACTGTTCACTCAAGCAACCCATTCCCCTCTTAGGAGGTGATTTGCTGCTAAGAATCTAATCCTATACATGAGTACATAGGTAACAACACTCTTTGCAAGTAGATGACTTCTATATCTAAGTTTAATGGCCACACACATGAATTTACCTAAAAGATGCTTATTTTTGATTCAATTGTAGCAAAAGACCTAGGATGGGATATGTAAAGAAGCTAAGTAATCATCTAAATTCATCTATAGTAAAACATGTTTGGTTATTAATGATATTCAAATGAAATAAATATTACACCTACATATACACTGCTCTTAAACACTCCCTAAACATGAGAACATTTTGAAGGTAACTCTTATACAATTTGCTTGCATTTCAGAGCATGCTCTATGCATAAGTTTATTTCAAGGACCTAATCTTATACATGAAGATATAATTGTTAGTTGTCAGATTAAAAACCCAAGTACTTCTTAATAGTTGCTTAGAACATAGAACGAATCATAACTTCAGGTTGAATAACTTAGATCTTACATACTTGAATCTTATTATAGCAACTTAGTTGTGTTCCACCATTAGTTTATTAGAGATAAAGATTTAATATTGTTTCCATATCTTCTACTGACCACCTACCACGATTATAGAAATTTCTATAGAATGAGCAGCCAATTATATTGACAGAATGGCACAGCCAAGCTCAGAATTAGTCAGGTGGGAAAATTTTCTGTTCAAAAGGAAATATTACCCCAGGGAAACTGAGTCATACCAAAAGTTGCTCTCCTAACTGACTCTTCCCTAAGACAGAAATCCATTTGTAGCAGTTTACAGATGCCACTTCCAAAGGGCTGATGGCATTTTGGATCATTGGCTCAATGAAATTTCCAAAGATCATACTTGGAAAACAAGCTTAGAATAATATCAATTATAGTTCCATAAAATTTATTCTTAAACAGTAAGTTTCACTAACCATTGCTCAAGGCTACATTCAGTTATTAATGCTCTCATGTTATTGAAAATAAGTATTGCAAATTGGTCTCTTAAATCCCTCAACCCAGTCTGTTAAAACTACCCAGTTCAAAGTATAATTTCAATATGTTATTCCAGGAATAACTTAATAATTTTCATAATCACAAGTCTTCCTATAAACTACTACTATACTATAAACATTATCAAGGAGTGATCTCATTTCCTCAGCAACCAATTCTAGAGTTTCACAAGTTATGGGAAAGCCTTGCAGCAGCAGAGGAGTAAGTCAAAAGAAGGATAGAGGGACTACAGAGCTGGGTCAAGATGCCTAGAACCACTCTTCCCCTCTGTTCTTAAATGAATTTACTAAAGTAAACATGGTCCAGCATTGGTGCCAAAAAACGCTTTTTCAGTTCACATGATGGTTGGCCTCCAAACCTCCAGAAGGATCATTGGGTTCTACAGATCTTTCCTACCAAGTTGAGACTAGACTTTAATATAGCTAAATAAGTTTAGGTGGAACTTAACTTTCTTAATGTAAAGTGACTTGTAAATTTTCCCATTCTAGTTGACATGAAGCTAGTCTTCCATCCTGAATCTTGCAGTTCTCAGGTTTAAGCATTAAAGGAACCTTGTACCAAATCACCAAAAGAGCTGAAATAAACTTATAACCATGCCCATCTAACAAGTCTCAAGTACCTTATCAGATAAACAATGAAGAAATTTCTGAAGTTGTATAACCCCAATGAAACAAAATACACAATGAAATAGCAGACAACTTCAATTTCAGACAATTCTTTAACAGCTAAGTTTCCAACCTATCCAGATTACTAGAGAAGTCTTTTTTTCTAACAGCGGTGGCATTACCAAGTTTCATAATATAAGCAGACAATTTTACATTTACAGTATTAGGAAATACATACAGGTCTATATTAGCAACTGTTATAATTAGATTAGCTCAAAGTATGCTAGGCTAAATACTATAAGCCACTGCTATTAAAATTTCTTACTCTCGAAGTGGAAAATTGGTAGAACAGTAGGGTTGTTTGTTTGTCTTGGCCCAGGCAAAAAGGCTTTAAAGTGTCAAGTCAAACTTTGACAAGGCTTGGCCCTTTTTCCTCAGGCTAAAATCCTCGAAAATTGTCACAAAGAGAGTTAATGCAATTATTCCCAATTCATAGGATATAAGGAAATATTTACAGTTTTCATAATATTTACATCTAAAACAGAATGGAACACTAAAAATTACAATTGCCAACATTTACATATGTTTGACATATGATATGGGCAAGCCCTGCTCCACAGTACTCTTAAAAAAAAGAGTACTCTTACAAATGACCATGAAAGATGAGTTGGTGACTACCAGGTATTTATCCAACTTCATTTGTAACAGGCTTAGCACTTAAGTCTTTGCCATTCTTAGGAGAGTATCACATAATGGATAGGACAGGAAATGAATCTAGCCTCTTTGTAACTTTGAGTTCTCAACTAAAATTAAATCACCATATTAAAACTGTTGGCAGTTTTAGTAAGTAAGTAAGATCTTAGAGCTCTGCTTTTCACAGGTAAGAATATTTTAAAGGATTTTTGCTATACCAAATTCACAGAAGATTATCACCATTTTCTACTTCAAAATAAATAGTTTTTAAACATTTACATCAGCCTTTTAACTGATTGAATCTATTAACTAATTGAATCTATAGCCCAAGAGAATCAAAAAAGTTTATTTTTCTAACAATATTTCTAATATGATGAATTATCAAATTTATGCAAGGAACTTCATAATCATTATATTATTTGATTATCCAAACAATCCTGAAGGTAGACACTATCATTTTATAGATTATTGAAACTTGAGATAAAAATAATTGGTCTTACGCTCACACAGCTGCCAAATCTTCTGAGATGAGAGTGTTACTCAGATTTCCCTGGCCCATGCATTTTCCTTACAATTTTGTCATAATATCAAAATGTAAAAAATAATAGTAAATTCTGATTTATGCAAATTGTCTCACCAGTAGAACACCTCCCCCTTAAAATGAGACCAGATAAAGTTAACCACACCTGGATCTAGCCTTATAAATGTTATCATACTAAATCTTGATTTTTATTTTGTTTACCCCAAAAAATCTATTGCCAATGATTTAAAAGTGGTATTTTTATAAAGAGTTTTGATCTACCACAATTAAAGAGGAACATGCTTAGACCACATTCTAATTTAGTTTCAGGACATAGTTTGACTAAATTAAATCTGGATTCTATAATTACTAATGGGAAAACATTAAAAATATCAACCAAAAAAACATTTTATGTTGGAGCTTCAAGATTGAGAACTCATTGCTATTAATTCACTCTCAGCTTTCTATAATTCTTCTCTATTTACTTTCCAATCACCCAAAAAACCTGACCAAGTTCTTGTTCCCACCCTCTTACTTGCCTAGAAAGTGATAGAGGGGGAAGTTTTGCTTTCCTCTTCTACTTATTTCAGTGAAATGGGAAAAGTCTCTCCTTAAATCTTCCTTATTTCTTTTATGTTCTTAATTCCAAAACTTTCTTTTATTTGTTCAGTTCCTAAAGATTCTATATTTCTATAGTATCATAGACTAACAATAAAACAAAATTTCTCCTTCAGCACAAAAAAAGTTAGTCAAATGATTCATTTCTACTCAGCTGACTATAAGAACTAAATTCTGATGAATTATTGCTTGATTAGTTACAATTCTAGTATTCTCTAAGACATTAAAAGCACTTCATATGTCTCTCACTCCCCCAGAAAGTAGGAGATAGAACTGCATTGTCCACACCTAGTCTCAATATATGAAGAAATTTATGGAACAAGCCCCTCCAAAAATCCATGAAGATGTTCTTAGTAATTAAAAAAATATTTAAACCATAATCTTTCAAGGCTGGCTAATACTCCTGTTGAAGCATAAGAGTTAGAGTTCCGAGTTCTCTTAACAGATTACAAAAGCCTGGTCTACTCAAATGACAATTAAGATTTGTTAGATCATTTACAAAAATCAACTCAAAATATTTTTCCAAATTAAATTGTACTTACTCTCTTCCCTTTTCTGTCTACTTACTCTTCACTTTTCAGAATCTGGAGATAATTAATATTCTGTAATTTCCAAACCAAAAGAATTGCATTTTTTAATTTGTAACATTTCTTATACAAATAGGTTTTGCATGGTAACATACAATTTTAAACATTAATTTCTGACATTCTAAATTGATTGTCTTCAAGGCCAGCACAGAAAAAAACTTGGTCACAGTATTCCTTAAAGGACAAAACCTCACTTTTGCAGCTTTTTAAATATATTGCCCTGATGTCAGATATTTGGTGGGCAGCTGTAGGGACTGCATACCATTGGGCAAACTGAGAACAGTAGCTCAAGTATGCATAGGAGATTTCATCCCAATAGATTTATGGGGTGCATTTAGGCATAAGGAGGTAGAAAAGTATTTATCACAGAAGGGGGACCACCCAAGGAATCAGGCTCACTTATTAGGATTGATTTAGAGGTACCAATATCTAGCAAATGTGTCACTAACCTTAGGAATAACTTGGGGTTCACTATTTTGGGGGTAGGAATGCGAATAACTGGGGCTAGGATCTCAGGTTCTAGGAAAACAAAAAAGTCTTCTTGGAGATCCACAGCCTCTCCTCCCTCACCTTCATGCATTGCTGTTCTTCTGGGAACCTCTAGATCCATTCCACCTTTCATTCTTAGGACCCCCCCACTTTTTTTCCTATACTTTATGGCAACAAGGCTCTTCCTCCTACAATAAAAACATTCAAGTGATTCCTGAGATTTTGCAACAGCCCTTGATGCACCCTGTGCAAAAGTCTCTGAAAAAAACTGATGAGAAAAGCAAAAATGGTTTAGGCTAAAGATTCAGCACTACAAGCATGCTCTTTCCCTTTTTTTGTATATATTTCCTTCTCCCATTTTCCCTTTTCTTCTTTTTCTTTCTCCCTACTGTCATAATCAAATAGGGCAATGTCTTTAAGCTGACCTATAGGCACCTATCTCATGCCATTCAGAATATCCTTTGTAGAAATGATTTATTTCTTATTTCGGGCAATGATTGATTAACAAAATGTGTGTTAAGACATACATCTCTTGGATTAATGGAGTCATCTCACACTCATTTTAGCACTTTTGTACAGTCTAGCATAAAAGGATTAGGATCTCACTCTCCTCTTGCACTGTTCTCCTGAAATTTATTTTTATATTTCTCTGGACATGTGCAATCATTCATACCCCTAAGCAAAGATTGTCTAGCCTGCTGTGAGCTAATGTAATCCTCCAGATTACTGGAGTCCCAATGTGGGTCTTGTAAGGCATTGTAGGGAGACACTTGAAGTTGGATGCCTCTCCCTCCTTCAGAGTCATCCTATTTGTTGCTTCTATGATGACTTGTCTCTCTCCTGTGGAAAAGTAAAGTCGCCATTAAATCAATTATATCTTTACAAGTAAGATTATAAGTTTTAAATATGGCTTTAAAATGATCATTAGCTGCTCCAGAATCCTCATCAAGTCTAGGAATGTTACTTCTCCAAGTGGAGATGTCTGAGGGACTAACATGCTGCCTAAGAAGAAACTACATTGCCCCTTCCCCATCATGACTAATGATTTATTGAAAAGGGAAGATGCCATCGGATTAAATTGATTTAAAGGATCAGTTAATATGTTCCATAAATACCAATAGTCTAACTCTTTGGGGTTTTTATCTGCTAAAATTAATCTTAAATCTTTCATCTTGTGATAATCAAAATTTATAAATAGGCCAGATTAATTCACTGGCTAAATCTGTCTGTTTTAAACCAAATATTTAAAAAATCCAATGGCTTGGCATTTTTGTCATTTCTAACTCAGTAGGGAGTTCTTTATTCTATTCTTCAAGAAACTTCCCCAAAGGAGTTTTATTTGGCACATTATTTTTGCCAATTCCATCTCCCATTATATATATATAAACATGTATGTTCGTGTGTGTGTATTTTTTTTAACTCTTAGATATGACCAAGGAAATCTCTCTCTCTCTCTCTCTCTCTCTCTCTCTCTCTCTCTCTCTCTCTCTCTCTCTCTCTCTCTCTCTCTCACACACACACACACACACACACACACACACACATATACACACATACACACACACAAATTCAAGGTCTTCCTATTAGCTGTTAGCTTGAGGCTTCAGTAGCAGCCTCTGGATTTTATTTCTCTTTATCATGTAAAGTACCTCTTCTGCTTGGACAAGTTAAAAAGATATTTTACTGGCCCAGTTTCCAATCTAGGGTGGATACTTGGAGGCATGCCCTGGATAAGATTTCAATCACTTCTGGAAACCATTGTGAGGGATCATACAAACTCAGCTGAACAGCCTTGCCACAAGGCCTGGTGTTCAATTTATTAATCTAATCAGGCTTTAGAAGTCCCTAGTAGGAATTCCTTTCTGACTGCTCAAGATGTTAAAAAACTGAATACTAGTTTTTTAGCACCAGAACCAATTGTTGGTTAATGGTTAAAGAAAAACCCATGAGTCATTAGTGTTTTTGGTACAAAAGAAACCTCTGAGAGGACAGAGAATTCCTCCATTGACTCTTGCTGTCTACAGTGTAATACTCATCCAGTGTAGATGTGGCTGCCAAAGGGTTCAGTTCTATGTCCAGGGAGCCAATTTATAAGCTAATAGAGGGTAATATGAGGGCTAAAGTCTGAAGATCACTCTTCTTAGAAAAATTATAGGGGCATTGTCACTGAGCACCACTGATGAGAACAAAAACAAGCATATTGCTATTACCTCACCCCCCTAGGCTGATCAGACCAAGAAGGAAAAGAGTAGCTTGTTTTATACTCACTCATACACATACATTCATTCATACACATAAAAAGAAAATTCTCTTTTACACCAACAGTGGGATAGAAATCAATTTGCTCTATATTTTAGTTGTTCCTCAAACAATCTAAGGGAAGACGAGGTCCCCTCATTTCCCCAGGCTTTGAAGAACACCAGTGATGGCATATGGTGCCACTCTCCAGCTAGAAATATATGACTTTCTCAATTCTTCGGGCTTGGGAGAATGCCGAAAATGGTGCGCACGCTCTGATTACCCCTGATCTGGGGGTATCCCTTGAGAGAAAAAAAAACAAAACCAAATTACAAAATTCTTTCAAGGGGACTACAAATTATCTTCCTATTTTTTATGTGAGAAGGTCTTCCTTGAAGGAAACAAAATTCCCTTCAAAGGATGGTCCACAAGCAATATATCCATGTGTATATGCTGCCAATTATTTCTAAATCTATAGACAAAGTTTCAACTTTTAATGCAAAATTATCCCCAATGGGGAATTTGTCTCCTTGCCCAGAGAAGATCTTGGGTTTCAGGGGAAAAGCCAGTTCATAGCCATAGTTCCCTAGCAGAAAACTCTTCTGCCAGCCTTCATCCCCAAATCCTGGATGAGCCCTAAAATTACAGTGAGCAAAAATGAATCAAAAAGTAAACTAAGGCAAGTTTTCCAGGAGAGATAGTAGTTTTTTAATAATGACACATATATAACTATTAATAAAATGGGTAAAACTGTCCCCACACCTCAGTGGGGCAATTCTGATAGGGTTGGGAAGACTATATTTATTGAGACCCCAAAGGAGGTGGTGGGAATTTTTGTCAAATAGCAGAAAAGTCTTATGATTAGCAGCAGTTGCGGAAAGTGAGCCGGCCTTCAGGTATGGCTGATAATGCCTATTTCTGATAATTAAAGAATGCTAATATGTTTAAAGAGACTTAATTGCCTCTACGAATCTTGAGCAAAAGGAAAAAAAAAAAACATTACCACCCCAATCAGGATTCCCTCCCATCCTAACTCCACCCCTTAAAATCTAAGTCATCCCTAACTTTGAAGACTAAAAACAAGGACTGGAGAATCCTCAGGGAAGGGCCCAGACCTAGCTATTTATACATAAACAGAAGTGAGGTTAAAGTGGTTAGTCATACAGTTAGAAATGATCACATTCCTCAGCCATGCCCATTTTGAGCTAGACAGAGAAATGGGGTTTGACAAAATGGGGAATAGGATGGGTTACTAGGACAATATGGGTTATTAAATATTATACAATAAAATATTAATTTTCCTCAGAGGCAACCTTCTGAGTTCAAGAGATTATAATTTGTTCCATTAGCTAGGGTGGTCTGGTGAGCAAGTGAAATTCTTACATTAGAGAAGTCAAACACTATAACTGAGGGAGTTAGTCCTGTGGCCGTCTAGAAGCAAGCAGGGTAGCTCTGAGCATGCCCAATTATACTGTTCCCTCAGTTAAATAGTTTATTTCAGCAAATCAACTATGATACTTTAGTATCAGGGCACATTAGTCCATATCTCCAATTCTAAAAAGTTTTCAGTCATAGGGGAAGCTCAAACATTGTTCTATCAAGAATATAAAATTTATAAAATAAATAAGAGATAATTTCAAGGAGAGACATTAGTAACTGTGGGTGGGTATCAGGGAAGACCATGGGAAAGTAGGGGTTTAAGAGGAAAAGTTGGGGAGTGAGTGTATTCCAGACATGTAGGAATCCTGTGCAAAGGCACAGAAATAAAAGATTGCACCTACATTTTTGGGTGCAGAACTGCATAGAGACCAATACGGTTGCATTACAGAACATGTGGTGTAGAATAATGCATGAGATTAGAGCGATGGAGAGTTTAGGGTTTTTTTTGGTTTTATTTTGTTGTTGTTGTTTTGCAAAAGACAAGATGGGGCTTTATTTAGTGTATTAGGGAGGGAATTGGAGAAATTGTTGTACTCATTTGGAAAACAGAAAAAATTATTTTGTCCTAGTCATGGTTTCATCCTCTACAACTTATTTTAATTAGGAGGAAACAAGAAACTTAATCCCTTTCCAAGCTATTTGCTATCCAACAAAGCCTGCCCCAGTCTTACATGGGGTTTTTCAAAATTCAAACCAGTTCTTTTCCCTTAGTATGTAGCTGTTTGCCCTGTATTTATAACAGAAAAACAAATGTTAATATATTCTTTCCCCATTCTCTGTAGACCCACCTGGTTAGGACCCACTTCCTAAAACTTAGAAACTTCCTAAGAAAACATCCTAAAAATTTTTAGATCTGACAGATTTTTTTAAGGGGTTGTGGTGAGAGGACTAGAGAATATAATATACAACTTTCCCTCCAAGAAAGAATTTCTGAGGGAAGGGCTCTCAAATTAGTAAAAATTTAAGATGAAATTATTCCAAAGCTGTTTTTACATCTGGTGCCATAACTTTCTCATAACATTAAATTTCTTCTTCAAGTATCTGTGGCAAATCCTATTCACATTAAAGGAGCAAGCAGTTGAAAGGAAGTGTATTTAATTTAACCTTGTTCTTTTCCTTAAAAGTAAAAGTTTGACTTACTAGTTCTGTCACCCAAGTAAAAGTGAATACCAGTCAAGTGAAGTGGTTCCTTCAAATCAAGACTTTCTCTAACCTTAACTATAGGGGAAAGGTCCTCTCACTAGCAACATCAATAGCTTTATGTGCTGGGTGGCTTTCAGAACAGAAGACTGGAGGTGGGTAAGCAGGTAAGAGAATGGTAAAATCTAAGGCACTTTCCTTTAAATCTAATGGCAGGTTGTATTTCCAACACTCCCCAGAACAGATGATGTCATGATGCATCCTGGTTCCTTGTTCAGAGAGTCTGCCACAGAAGAGGAAGACACATCTACCCCATCGTATCGTTTCACACTTAGTTGGCTCACTAACATGACTAAATAAAATGAAGGAATTTATCAGGATGTACCCCTCCTTTTCTAAATAAATATTACAATGTATTTATTAGTGCCTCTGCTAATTTGTTTCTAAGTTACAAATACCAAACAATTGATTTTATATTTCATCTTAAATATATGGAGACAGTTGGGGAGGAGGAGAAGTTACATAGTCAGAATTTCACTTTAGAAAAATCACTTTGATAGCTAGCTGTGAAGATGATGGAATGTAGAAGGATCTATGAGACAGAACAGTCAAGAACAGAGCTTTTGTAGTAGTCCAGACAAGAAGTGCTAAGAGCTTGAAGTAGGGAGGTCACTATCTGAGTGGAGATCAAGGGATAGATGGATATTTATGTAGAAGCTGAGTAAATAAGACTTGGCAACTGATTAGATTTGTTTTGGAGGGTGTTTGGGGAGGGAGGGCTCAGAGGGAAAGGTGAAGAGTCAAAAAACTGGGAATCTGGACTTCCGGGGTGGAACCAAGATAAAGGAGTAATTAAAATAGCAGTGCCATTTCACCACAAAAATCCTCTCTGACCAATATTAAAATATTGCCACAAAATTAATACTGGAGTAAAACAACCAACAAGGAGAGAGAGTGAAACAACCTTCAAAAAAGAAAAACCCAAAAGGTAGGCAGAGACCATCTGGGGAATTGAAGTGAGAGGGGAGCAAAGCTAGCAGCAGGAGGTTATAGCAACAAGTGAAGGGCAAGCCAAGAGCAAATCACACCCCACACCCCTCTACCCCCACATCTGCTCTCACAGGTTCCAAACTTAAGTCAAAACTAACAGTCAGACCCCAAAATCCTGCCTGGGCAAATAGTGGTCCAAGCCAAACCACAGCCCTTGAAATTTCAAACTTGGAGAGAAGTCCAGAGTCCCAGGCCAGGGCAATCTGGGCTGAAGGAGGCTGATCCACATGGGCCCAGAGAGAAGCCAGGAATTCCATTCTGGGCTTGGGATGAGGACATAATCTATGGTCTGGGGTGGAGACAAAGTTCTCAGGAAGAGCCTCCCCTGGGATCTTTTTGCCCAAAACTAAGGGTGGAACTCTAGGACAGAGCAATCAAGGGTGTGCCTGATTGAATCAAGAACCACTTTGATACAAAAAACTTGAGCCTAAACCTGAGGCTAGAATTTGGTCAACCCCTGACCCAATCAAATTCAGACTGAGATCAAAAGCTTACACTCAAGCTTGAGGAAAGTCTCTAAGGTATCAACATCTCAAGGCTCAATTGAATCAACAGGGGGAGGAGGTTCTCAGAGCTCTCAGCCCTCAAATCATCTGGTAAACTAGTAACAACCCAGAAAATAAGCCAAAAATAGCATCAATGATAGACTGAAGTTTAATAGGGTACCCCAACTTCCCAGAAAACAGAGCTTACCTATAATTAGATAGGAAAAATGAGAAACAAGAAAAAAGCACCTAGTTCTAGAGAATTTTTATGAAGACAAACAGCAAAGTGCAGACAGAGAAGGGGCAGCGAAAGGAAAGGAAACACATGCCAAGTCCAAAAGAAAAATAAGTATTGGACACAGAACTGGAAAGCTCAAAAACCAACTAAGAAAGGTAGAGGAAAAGTGGTGTAGAAAAATGAAAGTGATGCAAGAAGAAAGGAAAGCAATGCGAAAGAAATGGGCCAATTGAAAAAGGAGAACCAAAAACTCATAGAGGAAAGCCAGGCCTTAAAAATCAGAGTTGGCCATCTAGAAACTAATGATTTCATGAGAAATCAAAAAACAATAAAACAGAATCAAAGGAATGAAAAAAAATAGAGGAAAACATGAAATATCTTATTTAAAAAAACAACTGACCTAAAAAATAGATCTAGGAGAGACAATATGAGAATTAGAATTACTGGACTACTTGAAAGCCATGATGAAGAAGAAAAAATCTTGGATATCATATTACAAGAAATTGCCCAGAGATCCTTGAACAAGAAAATAAAATTGAAATTAGAAGAATTCACAGTTCATCTCCATAAGGAAATCCTCAACTGACAACTTCCAGGAGTGTAATAGCTAAATTCAAGACCCACCAAGCCAAGGAAAAAATACTTCAAAGAGCCAGAAAAAAAAACATTCAAATACCATGGAGCTACAATGAGGATCACACAGGACCTAGCAGCTTCTACATTAAAGGATCAAAAGGCATAGAATATGATATTCAGGAAGGCAAAAGATTTGGGTTTACAACCCACAGTCACCTATCTAGCAAAACTGAATATATTCTTTCAGAGAAAAAATGAATATGATTAGGGTTTTGATGTTAAAAGATCACTCTACTACAAATATGAATAACATGGAAATAGGCTTTGAACAATGTTACATATATTACCCAGTGGAACCGCTTGTCAGCTCTGGGAATGGGGAGGGAGAGAGGGGGCAGAGGGATCATGAATCATGGAACCATGGAAAAATATTCTTAAAAAAAAAGCTGGGAATCCGAGTAACTGAAAGGATGATGATAGTCTCCATAGAAATAGATAAGTTCTAAATGCAGTAAGGATCTACCATAGAAATAAATGAACACTTGCTGACTTCATATTTTTGTGCTCTCTCCCCCCACTTCTGCCCTTTGGCTTAGACTCCCAGGCCCGCCCCCCCCCCCCACACACACACAAAAAGTGAAAGAGAGAGCAAAATTGGGAATAGGGGAACTGAAACCTATGGGCAGATCTCCAGTGCTTCATGGTGGGATAACTGAAACGGAGGAAAGTTGAACAGTGGCTAGGGGATCTTACTATAGTTCTGAACTTCTAAATAAGATAGCTAGGTGGCTCAGTGGATAAAGTGCTGGGCCTATAGTAGGAAGTCTTCATCCTCCTCAGCTCAAATCTAGCCTCAGATATCAGCTGTGCAACCTTGGGCAAGTCACTTAACCCTGTTTTCCTCAGTCTCCTCATCTATAAAATGAGCTGAACAAAAAAAGACTCAACAACCACAACAAAGAGGGATAGGTTTGTTGGTTAAAAAAACAAAAACAATGAGTTGTTTTGGACATACAGAATTTGAGTTCCCCAAGGGACATCCATTTGTTATTGTCCAATAGGTAGATGATGATGCAGCAATGGAGAAGATAATTAAATCTACAGGTATAGCTGATATCACTGAAAGGGAAAATATAACAAAAGAGAGTCCAAGACAGAACCCATACTTGTGAGACATAATATGAATGGTAACCCAGCAAAGCAAACTGAGAAAAAAGAGCAGCTAGACAAGTAGGAGAGGAATCAAAAGATGGCAGTGTTGAACTGTAATCCCTAAATAAATCACCTCTGCCTGAGCTTACACAATGTGTCATCTGAAGATGAATGAGACAAATCAACTACACAGATTAGGCATTTGTTTGAGGCCATCGGTCTTTAAAACTTATGGTGGTTGGGGATGGTCACATATATGCAAAAATATGGCCATTGCTCAGAAAAAAGACTGTGACCATCCTGGGTGATCAGAATCATATACAAATAAATAATTCCTTGCCATGTCCTCTATTAATGGTGAAATTATCACGTGTTGTTGATAAATTTGTTGTCTCAATAGCTAATTTTAAATGAAAACATTCTAAATTACTAGCATCTCCTTAAAATAACATTTTTTCAGTGTTGACTGATCCAGTGTAGTCACTAAAGATGTCAGTCTCACAAGATGATCATTACCAATAAAATGTATTTTATAAACTGTATAAAGTCCAAACAGCTCTAAGTAAGTTTCTATAAAGCATGGTTGAACCATACACTAATTCTAAAAGCTACTACTGTTTACTTGCATCAAGGAAATCATTGTTATATTCCATTAAGAAGGGAAAGGGAAGGGAGTGGCAGCTAGGTGACTCAGTCATCTCAGGATTGAGAGCCAGGCCTAGAGATGGGAGGCCCTGGGTTCAAATGTGGCCTCAGCCACTTCCTAGCTATGTGACCCTGGACAAGTTACTTAACCCCCATTGCCTAGCCCTTACCACTCTTCTGCCTTTGGACCAATATACTAAAACGGAAGATAAAGGTTTAAAAAAAAGAGTGGAGGGGAAAAAATCTTTTGAGGGGGGCAGGCTGATTCTATTGTTCAGAGCTATCTGGAATATTAGCAAGGAAGTAAAAAAAAAAACCTTAACTATGAGACTTGAAACTGGAAAAATCACACATAAAACTTTAAAATAGTCTATCAAATTTAGATACCAAGAAACATTCTGTACAAATAATTGCATGCTAAGAAGACTCAGGAGTGGAAGGAATCTCCTAAGAGGCTATCATGTCTCACATTCTTATTTTAAAGATGAGGAAATGGAGCCCCAGATATGTTAGGTGACTTGCCTAAAATCACATAGGCAGGATTTGACTAGACAGCAAATGAATTTATTAACTTTTTTCTTTCTTTTTTGCCCTAAATCTGTTGAGATACACTCCTCTGACTCATCTCCCTACTTTTTCACAAAAACAAGAAACACAGAAAGACAGAATATCGGACTGAGAAGAGATCTCAGGGGCCATCTAGTCCAACCCACACCTGAACAGGAAATAGATCTATGACAGCACTCCCAACTGGTCATCCAGTCTTTGTTGGAAGAGTGAGGAGGAGGCCATTGTCTCTCAAAGTAGTCCAGTCTACTATAAACTTTTCCTTCCATTGAGCCCAACTGTGGCTCTTCAACTTCCACCCTTTGTTTCTAACTCTGCCTTCTGGGACCAAGAAGAAAAAATCTAAATCTCCAGGAAGTCCTTGGTATGCTTAAAAACAGGTATCAAGTCTTCACTAAGTCTTTTCTCTAGGCTAGACAGCCCCAGGTTCTGCAACAAGTCTTCATTAGGCATGGTCTTGAAGGCCTTCTCTATCCTGGCTGTCTTCCTCTGGATACCTGCCATTTTGTCAGTTATTCCTGAAGTATGGTACTCAGGGGGGAGGAATGCCAATAAGCTGGAAAGTATCCAAGCAAATATAACCAAGTTGGTGAACAAAGGCCAACAGGATTTCTGTGCTTGTAACTGACACAAACAAATTACATGATCAGATACCTTTTTTCAGCCAGTGGTCCTGTGGGTTTTCTGATAAAAAGTGGGCTCCACACAATAAAAAAATTCCTAGATTCAATAACTAAATTTCAAGTTATAGATCAAATAATAAGTTTGGTTCCCCCAATTTCAGCCAGATGTTAAAGCAAGATGAGGGATAAAATTCATTGTTAAAGTCTTGTAGTATTATGTCTCTGGTAAAGAGGGATGATTAAACTCAAAAACAATGTCTTTTCACTCTGGGATCTCTTGCAGATGAGTATTTTTTTGTTTTATTTTACCAAATTGCATTTGACTGAGTCAATATTTTTAAGACAAACAAAATAAATCAAATTAAACCAAACAGTCATATAAATATTTAATTAAGCTAGTTGGCATTAGAAAAAAGAAATGCCTCCGATAAAAATAAATTTGATGAGAACCATTTCTGAATCAAAATTTGAAAAATCTAACCATGGACTAGCATTCTGGACCCAGATGAACTGGCTACATGACAGATAAATAAATTACCCGTCTTCTATGAGTGCTAAATTGAGTAGAATTTATTAAGTCCAATTGTTTAAGTCCCTTAAAAATAGGGTGATAGTTTAATTTCAATATTCTAAATACTGCTTAGAAAGGCTAGAATCTAATGCATCTACAATGAAAAATGTTGTCACTAAGTTATAGAACATGACTCAACTTTATAGTGGGGTTTATAGTATTTGGAAAGAACAGAATTTTTTTCCTTTTTATTTCTTTACTGGCAAAAAGAATGCACAGTTATACCACACATCTTGAGGATAAATTGCTTCAATTAGTTCTCCTTTGCTGAGAAGAAATGAAAATAAAAAGCATATGTAAAAACTACAACCACAAGATGTTATTCATATTATTCCAGTACTATTAACATAGCATTCCTTCTCTTGAATGTGACCATGTGCTTCTTGTCCAGTCTGTGATCAGAACTATAAAAGTCCAAATTCTACTTTTCAAATCTTGGCAAACAACAAATGGAACCCATGCATGGCCATGAGAGGGTAGAAAATGGCATTACTAATAACCTTCTAAGCAAATAGATAATATGTCTGACTTACCACGATACTCCATGTCTTTTTTAATCTCTGAACTAGTCTTGCACACTAACTCTTCAAGCTATTCTGATGAGGCTTCCCAAATAGAGGAATCTAGTTCTGGGCCACCAAGGATACTATACAAATAGCTCTCTTGCAAAAAAGAAAAGCTGGAAGTTTTTGTGTTTAGATTTGCCTCCATAAATGTTATGTCTAACTTACCACAATGCCCCATTGTCTTTTTCAGCTCTGAATTAGTGTTGCACACTAACTCCTCAAGCTATTCTGATGAGGCTTCCCAAAAAGAGGAATCTAGTTCTGTGCCTACCAAGGATACTATATTATAATAGCTTTCTTGCAAACAGAAAGTCTGGAAGCTTTGGTGTTTAGATTTGCTTAAATATCCTAGCCGGTTTAGTAAGTGCTTTCAATAAGTCCAAATGGAGTAATTCAAGGAAAACTTTCTTAAAAAAAAAAAAAACATGGAGGTTTTTTTTAAACATGTTTTTGTTTCTACCATTTTAAATGATCTCATTCTCTTGCCATGTCTTCTTCCTCCTTTAACAAGAATTTACTGGCCAGATCATCCATTTGGGGCAGCCCGGTGTAACGGAACACCAGAGGAGTTGAAGTCAAGAGTCACTCAAGTCTGAATCATTTACATTTATAAAATGTGAAACTATGGGAAATTCACATATCTTCTCTAAGTTTTAGTTTCTAATCTGTAAAATGGAGAAGCTAAAAGAACCTACTTCAGAGGAGCAAATGAGTGCTTTGTAAATATTAAAATACTATTCATATGTCACCTATTGTTATTATTCTTTTTTAAATATACACTACTCTCTGCCTTCTGACATTTCTTGACTCGTGCCAAACTATTTACTATTTAACTTTTCTTATGTTTCAATCTTCCTTTCCCAACTAGATTATAAACTGACCCCCTTGTTCAGTATTTGGCCCTCTGCTCTTTTCTCTAGATATTCTCAAAAAGCTGTTATCAACTTCCATGGAGTCATCCTTGAGGATGATGCCATTGATGGAAGTTGATGTCTATTTCAAAACCTGTCCACTTTCCTAAACTCCACTTGGATTTGTTACTATCTCCCTCAGCTTTTCAGGATACCTAATGCTGAATTATTCATTTTTAACAAGTTAACTAGGTGGTATAGTGGATACATTGCTAGATTTGGCCTCAGAAAGATGTGAGTTCTATTAAAATAGAATAGAATGAATAAGTTGCAGAGGGTTTGAGCATTGCATATACTTTGCAAAGGGCAGCTGGCACAGAGACAGAACCAAACTGGTTGGCATTCTGGAATGGCAGAATGATAAGAAGAGATGCTCAGATCCCAAAGGGGTCGGATGATCTCTGGACACTGCTAGTTGCAGGAGCTGACTTCCTGTGGCCATCTTGGGATAGAGCTGGAGAAAGAAGCTGAGTTCCTGACTCACCTTGGAGATTCCTAATCATTAAGAAGCCTTCCCGACCCTGCTCCTGGGACCCGGTTCTCATCTTTATCATCTGTGCTGTGTGAGCTGCCAAGGACCCAATCTCTGTCTTGCCTAACTGGGCCAGACCACCTGAACTACGGCCTTTGGGCCAACCTATCTGTCTGGACTTTACTGATCCTATTTGATTTCAGTGGACCAGTTATTGCAGGTAGTTTGCTAGAATAAAATTAGGCAGACAGAGGAGTGGCCCAATTTATTGGTAACAAAGCAACCCTTGAGGGTCAGGAAGTGGGGGAGGAGTTAGAAACAAATAGAGCTAGGGAAAAGCCATCTCCCTGGTCCCAAACCCCATCCAGTATTTGTTAAATGAATCAAGATCCTTTTGTTTATCCTACTGAGCAGTCAGATTGTGTTGACATCAACCCACAGGACTGAGGCCTACCAACTTGGCTTCATACCGTGGGCAGACCAACAATGGGTCCCCAGCATTGGTCTAATTCTCTGCCCAATACCTAGGTTCCCCTACTTATTTCAGTTCAAATCTTAGATTCTCACTAGCTATGTGATCCTGGGAAAATCACTTAATCTCTGTTTGCCTCAGTTTATTCATCTATAAAAAGAAGATAATAGTATCTACTGCCAAGGGCTATTTTAGGACCAAGTGAGATAAAAATTGTAAAGTATCTAGCACATGTGGGTGGCTGGGAGCACAATGGATAGAGTGCTAGTCCTGGGGTCTGAAAGACTCATCACTTCCTGAGTTCAAATTTGGCTTCAGCTACTTAGTAGCTGTGTGACCCTGGACAAGTCACTTAACATTATTTGCCTCCATTTCCTCACCTGTAAAATGAGCTGGAGAAGGAAATAACAAGCCATTCTAGTATATTTGCCACAAAGTTGGCAAATTGTAGCCCCAAGAGTCAACTGAAAAACAACTGAACAAAAAACATGCCTACACATAGTAAGTGCTATATAAATGTTATTGTTATTAAACAGATGTTAACAAACTACAACCCTAGGGCCCAAACTGGGCTTTTGCCAGGTTTTACCTATATAAAAATAGTTTTTACATATTTAAATTTTTATTTTTAAAATATAAAAAAAAATTTTTTTCTTAGCTCATGGATTGTATAAAAACTGATGGCAAGCTATTTAAAAACAGGTATAGCAAGTCATATTTGGCCTGCAAGCCATAGTTTACTGACTAACCTCTGGTTTAGAACCCAAATCCAACTTCCTGGATCAGCTTTTCCTTTTCTATTAACTGAATCAAAGCTTTCCCAATTTTCCATATTATCTTATCTCTTATCTACAGAGATATAAAACAGATTATTTTGAGTACATTAAACTGAAAAGTTTTTGTATGAATAAAACAAATTTTGCCAAAATTAGAAGGAAAGCAGAAAATTGGGGGGAAATGTTCATAAACAGTCTCAAATGAAATCTCATTGAAAATACATAAAAACTTAAATTTATGAGAATAAGAGCCATCCTCCAACTGATAAATGGGCAAAAGATAGACAGATTTTGGATGAAGAAATCAAAGCTAGGGATACATTTAAAAATATTCTAAATCACCACTGAAGAGGGAAATGCAAACCAAAATGATTCTGAGGTATCATCTAACACCTATCAGTTTGGCTAAAATGACAAACGGGCAAAATGACAAATGTTGCAGGGAATGGGAAAAGTTGGGCCATTAATATAATGTTGGTGGAATTGTGAACTGATTCAACCATTTTGGAGAACAATTTGGAATTATACCCAGAGAGCTACAAAACTATATATCTTTAGAACCAACAATATAATTTCTGGGTCTATTTCCCAAGGCAATCAGGGAAAAAGGAAAAGAACCTGTATGTCCCAAAATAGCAGTTCTCTTTGTGATGACAAAGAACTGGAAATCAAGTTGGGGAATAGCTGAATAAGTTCTGGTAAATGATTGTGATTGAATACTGTTGCACTATAAGAAATGATGAGAAGATTAATTTTTTAAAATTTGGAGAGGACTACATGAGATAATGTAGTGTGAAACGAGTAGAACCAAGAGAACATTATCTACAGCTACAAATTTAATATTTGAAGAATAACATGAATGCCCACTTCCAAAGAATGAACTGGGAAATGGAAACATGAAAGACAATCTATATATTTTAACAGATGGTATGGGGAGGGGAAGAAGAGGCTAAATTAAAAAAAAAAAAAGAAAAAACAACTTTAAAACGCCTCTTATCAAATGTCACCAAGGTCCACTGATTCTTCCTTTATGATATTTATCCCTTTATATCTGTCCCTTCTCTTCCTTTTCCATCATCATTGTCTTATCACCCCACATCTGGACATCTGCAATCTGCAAATGGTCTCCTAACTATTATCTTCCTACAACACTTTATATCATGTTATTCTTTGCTCAAAACTATCAAGTAATTCTCCACTACCTAAAGAATAATGTCCAAATTCCTGAGCCTAACATTCAAACTCCTCCCCAATCTTTCTGGCTTTATTCCCACTATTTAGCTTAATAAATACTGATCTAATTCAACTGATTAAGATCCACTGCCCACATAAGTGTTTTCTTGCCTCCATATTTCTAGTCATAGCATTTTACATACTATGTATATCCATTCCTTGCTGATGATCCCAATCTTTTCCATACTTTAAAACTTTGCTGGGGCATCTAAGTGACTTAGTGGATAGTACCAGGCCAGGAGATTGGAAGTCCTGGGTTCATATTTGACCTCAGACACTTCCTAGTTGTGTGACCCCAGCCAAGTCACTTAACTCCTATTTGCCTAGGCTTACTGTTCTTCTGGCGTGGAACCCATGTTTAGTATTGATTTTGTAAAGGTAGGAGTTTAAAAAAAAACTTTTTTAAAATCCCATCTCTTCTATTGAAGCTTTCCCCCAACCACCCCAATTTAAAGTGATCTCTCCCTCCCATGCATTCCAATTGTCCACACAATTCATTTTATCTCTAGTTTTCTTCAAGCCCAGCTCAAAATTACTCACCCTTTCTCCCATCCTTTTTTGAGATTGGGCCTTCCTATTTTACCCAGGCTTGCAGGATGGCATTCACTCAAGAACTCAGTACTACTCCAAATGATACAGGAGTTTTGACCTGCTTTGTTTCTGACCTGGACAAGTTATCCCCTCCTTTGGCAGCTCAATGGCCCTCCCATTCCTGGGAGCTCATCATATTAGTATCAGATTTAGTATAGAGCCTGATCAGCTCTGTCTACCATAGCATATATAACTCCTGAGCCCATGTGAGCCACCAATCTCAGTCTCCCAAAGATCAGGAATTACAGGTGAGAACCACCATGCCCAGCCAAGTTTCATCTTCTACATGAAGTTCTTCCTGATAATCCCAGCTGTTGATGCCTTTCCACTCCATCCCCAGCAGACAGAGAGACACACAATTACCTTGTTTTTAATTTGTAAGAGGAAGTATAATGTAGTAACTAAAGAGTCAGTTTCAGAGTCAAAAAGATTTGAATTAGAGATCTACCTCTGATGCATATTCCTAAAACTTAAGTGAAAAAAATCACTTAAGTTCTTGGTGTTCCAGGCAAATGTCCCAAAAGAGAAGTAACAGAGCCAGTGCTAAGCTGTACTTTTAGCAGGGGCTTTCTCATCAGAGTTTCCCTATACCAGTGATTCCCAAAGTGGGCACTACCATCCCCTGGTGGGTGCTGCAGCGATCCAGGGGAGCAGTGACGACCACACTTTTTTTGTATTACATTCTATTCTGAGTTCAATAAATAGTTTCATAATTTCCAGGGGGCACTAAGAAATATTTTTTCTGGAAAGGGGGTGGTAGGCCAAAAAAGTTTGGGAACCACTGCCCTATATCAATGAAGCAAAGTCAGTTAACAAGCATTTATTAAGATTATGTGCCAGGTGCTGCAGATACAAAAGAAGGCAAAAAAAACAATCTGCCCCCAGAGAAGATATAGTCTACTAGAGCAAACAACACCTAAATACCTCAGTATTTGCACAGTAAAACAACCAGTCCAGTCCAAAAAAAATTCTATCAATATTTTTATATGTAGACATATGATTTTATTTATGTGTACTTCATGGGCATAATGTGAGCTCCTTGAGGCCAGAGAGCCTTCCATTTCTGTCCTTTGTATAACCAGTACCTAGCATAGTGCCGGACACAGAACTGGTGTTTAATAAATATTTATTGACTGATTGATTACAAACTGCCTTGTGAAATCTCTTCTATTACTATCTTCAAATGCTATCTATATCTTGTATTAGTATTTAATTTTTAATGTATTTGTTTCCTGTCTCTCAATCTAGACTGTAAAATACTTGGCAGTCAGAAGCATATCCTATACTTCCTCATATCCTCTAAAGTTGCACAGTGTCTTGTACATAATAGGCACCCAACAAATAACTTCACTTGACTGTTAAAATAGCATCTATTACTCAATAAATTCTAAGTATTTTTTCACATAAGATTTATAAACTTGCTATTCTAAGACCTAAGAACACAAATATTTATGAATTAACTCAGATTTCACTAATCCATGTCATACACTAGATTTTTAGAATACTTAATTTTTAAGATATTTAAAATTTTAAAAATTAAAACAAAAAAATAGATTTTAAAAGTGAGAATTCTTTTTTTTAAAATTGGGCCAATGGGGGGCAGCTGGGTAGCTCAGTGGATTGAGAGCCAGGCCTAGAGATGGGAGGCCCTAGGTTCAAATCCGGCCTCAGATACTTCCCGGCTGTGTGACCCTGGGCAAGTCACTCAACTCCCATTGCCTACCCTTACCACTCTTCTGCCTTGGAGCCAATACACAGTATTGACTCCAAGATGGAAGGTAAGGGTTTTAAAAAAAAAATTGGGTCAATGGCATGAATTTGTGCCGCTTTCTTTTTATCTTGTTTTTTTTTTTAGGAATACTGTTCCAATATTGGTCTTTGGGTCAAACTTCCACAATCAGCTTCTAAAGTGTCATTACTAACATCAAAGGGTAGCTATATATGTGTGGGGCTGGGTGTGTTCAAATGTGTATATTTCTGAAGGCATATGTTGGTGTATCTCTTGGCTAATATATAAGTGGGATCCTGTTAATATGTCTAATATGAACCCCATTTTACTGCTTATTTAAACTAATGCTCATTACAGTCATTAATACCTTATGGTAAATAATAGTATTTGGATTTCACTCATATTTCTAAATGAGGATAGAAACTCAATAAATATTCTCATATACCAATAACTATAATCAAAGTTTAGAGTTTTCAACTAACCTCAAAAATAGACCTATAAACAGATAACTAATTCAAGAATTTGCTAAGAGCTCTTCCCCAAATGTAAATATCTATATTTAGTCATAAATACACGCAGAATCAGGACAGTTTCGTGACTCAGTAAACAGAGAGTCAGGCCTGAAGATGGGAAGTCCTAGGTTCAAATTTGACCTCAGACACTTCCTAGCTGTGTAAAAACCTTGAGCAAGTCCTTAACTTAAGCCCCATTACCTAGCCCTTAACTCCTTCTTCTGCCTTGGAACCAATACTTACTTAATATTGATTCTAAGACAGAATGTAAGAGCTGTTTGTTTGTTTGTTTGTTTTAATGCAGACAGAATCATCTTTTAGTCATCCAAAAGTCAAACAGTTGCAATAGGTCCTATGCTCAGCAAATTCTGATTTAAAGTTTAACAATTTTTCTGGGATTCCATAGGATTACAAATCATGGAAAACTACAACCTCTAAATCACAATTAGAGATTATATAAATAGCAGAAGAGAGATACATAGAAGGCATATAAATAGGCTTAAGCATATGAACAATAAAGGTCTGTGTACAAGAAATAGCACACAAGATATCATCCAGAAAATACAGGACTGGAAAGGGAGGACAGCTGGTCATGTAGTACGAGCAAGAGAGAGCAAACAGATGGACAGTCCTTGTGTTGTACTGGTGCTCTGCTGGACCCACAGAATATGAAAAAATTTGGATTTAGACCTCCAAAATTCTGGGTAGAGACTCTGTGGAGGACAACATGGTACAATAAAAAGAATGCTGGGTTTGGAGTCAGAATCGAGTTTGAATCCCCTCTTTGCCACTTACTTTGTTCCAGACCTTGGGCAAGTCATCTAATCTCTCTGGTCTCAGCTTCTTCATCTGTAAAATATGAGGGAGTTAAACTATATAATCTCTAAGAATCCCTTCTACTTTAAATCTATCATTATATGATTTTTTATCCGACACAGACACAGGATAGCACTGGATAGGTAGATATGATGGGGTTGAAACCTGTATCAATGGAAGGAGCACTTCCACTAAGGAAAGCACAGATCTCTTCAATTATATTGATAATTTTCTTAAGCTTTACCTTAACATAACAAGGATATTCCTTTACTCTAGTCAAACAGAGATCAGAAGATACATCTTTTCAGTCAAAATGATGACAACTCTCTAACTCAGAAAATCGATAAATCATAACTTGAGAAGCTGATTTTTTTTGTTTCAGTCTTAAGGGATGACCATGCCTATGTGTATAAATAGTAAAGGAAGTAAGGAAGAGTTGTTTGAGGTGAGGATGCTAAAGGATAGAGAAAGAGAGCTGGGATTAAATGGTTTTCTAGCATTTAAGAAATCAGATTTCCTTATTTGGTTTGAAATAAAATATGGTGGAATTCTATAATATTCAGCATACCAAATCTTGTCATTTTTTCCTCTCCATAATATTGCTCATATATTTCTCCTCATCATCATTCCACACAGCCACCACCATCACTTCTCACTTGGAACAGTGGAACAATTTCTAATTTGTTCTCCCCTCATTAAATCTCTCCCCACATGTGCAAAAATGATTTTCCTAAAACACAGGTCTAGTCATGTGACTTCCTTATTCAATAAGGCTCAGTGACTACCTACTACAGGATCAAATACAAATTCATTTGTTAAACAATTAAAACTCTGACTCCTTCAACCTGGCCCCTCTCTACCTTTGTAAATTGGTTGCACATACACTCCGCAGTCCAACTATACTGGATGATTTGCTGTTCCACATACATAACACTTCATCTCCCCAAACCATGATTTTATTTTTGAGGGGACTTTTTAATCTTTTTAAAAATTTTTTTAATTCATTTTGGAAAAGAGAAGGAGGAGGAAAAGGAGGAGGAAAAAGAGGAGGAGGAGGAAGAAGAGAAAGAGGAGCTTTGCATAGTATTTTAAGGTTTGCAAAGGGATTTACAAAATATCTCACCTGTTCCCTCACGACAACCCTAGGAGGTAGGTGCTATTATTTATCCTCATTTTATAGTTATTAAGAGTTTACTACATTGTCAGGTGCTGAGGATATAAAGGAAGACAAAAACACAATCTCTGCCCTCAAAGAGCATACATTCTACTAATGAAAAGGACACACAAATACCTAGGTACAGACAAGATGAAATGAAATTATTTTACAGCTGAGAAAACTGAAGCAAACACAGGTTAAGTGATTTTCCCAGGCCCAGCATTCTATCCATGGTACCATCAAGTTGCCTATATATTATCATGCATACATTTGTATATGTCCACCTTTTCTCTCCCAATAGGATGAAAAACAACAGTATATATCTAAGACCATCAACAAGCATCATCTGCAAAGGGGATAAATTAGAAACCTTCCCAAAAAGATCAGGAGTGAAACAAGGATGCCCATTATCACCTCTATTATTTAACATTGTACTAGAAACACTAGCAGTAACAATTAAGAGAAGAAAAAGAAATTGAAGGTATCAAAATAGGCAATGAGGAGACTAAGCTATCACTCTTTGCAGATGATATGATGGTCTACTTAAAGTATCCTAGAGAATCAACTAAGAAGCTTGTAGAAATAATCAACAACTTTAGCAAAGTTGCAGGATACAAAATAAATGCACATAAATCATCAGCATTTCTATATATTTCTAACACATCTCAGCAGCAAGAGTTAGAAAGAGAAACATCATTTTAAACCACCCTAGACAATAATAAAATACTTAGGAACCTATGTACCAAAACAAACACAGGAATTATACAAACACAACTTCAAAACACTTTCCAAACAATTAAAACTATATCCAACAGGATGAAAACACCTTGAAGTCAGGAAGTATTCTATTTTTTCACTTAGCACATTGCCTGGTACTTAGTAAATATTTAATAAATGCTTAATGGTTAGCTGATTGATACCCATATTCAAATATAAATATAAAGACATTCTCTATAGGTTATCCTTCCTTTTTCTCCATTCCTATCATGAAATATTAACAAAGTTAATTCATGAAGAGAAAAAAGATAGAGTGAAAATACATCTGTGTCTGTTTTAAATACTTTGTGCTGCTTAGAGAAAATAGAAAAAATATACCCACTAATAATTTACAATTTTATTGGAAAAATATGCTAAAATTCCCTCCAAAACAGTCTTTATGAAGTGTCATGAAGTCAACTGTTAAAGGGCTAATGGTTTGCACAAAGGTGCAGAAAGACGGAAGAAATCATAAAGTACTTTACTTAAAGACTGAAGTTGGGGACAACAAATTAACAGAGGAGAAATATGGGTGAAATCCAAATGACTCTGCTTTGTGAATATTCAAAAAGGGTCCCTGGTCCAAAATAAATAGCATCCATAAAAGCCTCAGAAAAAACATGTCATATTAGCTTTCCAATTTCTGCATTGAAAAATTCAATGTGTCATGCTGTTTTTAGTTAGATAATCAGCAAGTGCCATAAGGAAAATGAACAATGGATCAGAAGATGCTTCTTTGTTTGTATCCAAGAGACATCAATTGTCTCTTTTCAATAACAATGCTGTTGAATCTTATGATTCCGCATCCAGTGAGAAACTAAAAAATGCAACTGTTTTCTGTCCAACAGTTTTATTTCCACATAAAAATACATAATCTTGTGAAAGAGAATTTAAAATTCTCGTTGTCTACTTTAATTTAACCAATCAAGAATTTTAAAAGTGCCTCTACTTAGCACTTGGTAAGTAACTAGGTAAGAAAGCTCAGAAGTCACTTACTAGTTCACAACCCCAAAGGCCACAAAGCACTGCCTTGCCTTGGGCAGTGCTAGACAAACTGGGAGGCTGTGATTGGTTCCCATGAAATGGAGAGACAGGAAGTGCCCTGGAAAAAGGACTATAAAAGGCGAGACCCAGGACAAGGTTCACTCTTTGTTTCCTTGGTTCTTCAGCAAGGAGACCCTCTCTCTTGGTTGACACTTCAGAGGTACACTCTTCTGAGTGAGCTCTGGTGAGATTCTAGGCGGTCTTAGCCTCCTGTGCTCTGAAGGCTCTTGGTGCTCTGCGGTTTTTTCAGATTCTTCTGGCTCTTCAGATTTCCGCTTCCTAATTAGGACTTTGGATTCTGCTGACACTTGCTTTTGGATCTGCATTTGCAGACTAGAGTTTAGGATATCTGTAGCTATGTGATTTTTTTCCCTACCTTTTTCCAATATTTTATACCTCTACCCAGTTGTAAATAAAAACTGCTTACAGTCATTTTGACTGGAGAAGTTAATTATTTTTATAAACAGGGACCACAATTCAATTATTTTAATTCATATATTTAGTCCAACCAATTCTAAAGCTTACACTTGCTATGTGACAATGAAATAATATTAACTTGGGTTTTGCTTTTATTTTATCTTATAAATTTCACCTCATCTATAAATGTTAACTTAGAAAGTGGATTTAGACATCAATATCTTATCACATTTGTGATTTGTAGCCTTAAAAATAAATCTAATCTCCAAATACTCCAAATCCAAATGTTAAAGGCCTGAAATAGTGTTCTAAAATATTTCATACATGAAAAGAACAAAAAACAAGCTTGAACCATTTTCTTACTATCTTAGCTTCCTCTTGTTAAGAAAATCGAGTCAAGGGCAACTAGGTGACTCGGTGAAGGAAGAACCAGACATGGAGGCAGGAGATCTGAGGTGCATATCTGGTCTCAGATAGTGCCTACTTGTCTGACCCTAG
The DNA here is from genome assembly GCF_016433145.1 of Gracilinanus agilis. Lineage (NCBI taxonomy): Eukaryota > Metazoa > Chordata > Mammalia > Didelphimorphia > Didelphidae > Gracilinanus > Gracilinanus agilis. The sequence continues at coordinate 530,582,313 of NC_058131.1, read as the reverse complement.
GCAAGCAACTTAACCCCAATTGCCTAGCCCTTGCAGCTTTTCAGCCTCAGAACTAATACTTAGTATTGATTCTATTCAGAAGATAAGAGAAAGAAAGAGGGGGGGGGTGAAGGGAGAGAGGGGAGGAAGAAATAAAGGAAGAAAGGGAAAAAAGAATGAAAGAATTTGCCTACTTCCATAGCTAAGCCAAGATAACCAGTAGTGTCAAAACTCTGGGGTAAACCAAGAATTTTTGTTTTGGGGGGGAAATAATCTCCAACTATTGCAAATTCCCTTCATCCCAAACCGATATTTAGGACCCAGAGATGCCACGCCTATAGTCCTCTGATTCCGGAAGCAGGTACAGATAGCAATATAGGAGCAGAGAAGCTTCAAATACCTGAATGTACAGGATTACCAACCAATACTTCTCCCCGTTATTTCAGCTGTCCCAATACCCCTAAAAACTGTAAATTTCTAATTTCTAATTTAATTCACTCTGAACTCAGACTTTTCTTCCTCACATGAAATATACAAGCACTCATGCAAATACTTTATTAGTAGCTCATACTCATAGCAGTCTATGTTGTTTAGATTAAATCTACCTGTTTTAAATAACTTGAAATTTTTTCAACTGATGATTTATGTTCACTTTGTAAAAAGGATGAAAACTGAGGAATGAATAAAAAATTATACATAAATATAAACTGTTACCATTTCATAAGGAGTTAACTAATGTTAATCAATTTTCACCAAGAGAAATCCAGAAGATCCTAGACACTGTCTCAGTCAGCAAACATTTCATCTTAAGAATTTCATCAATGTGGCAAACAAGAGCAGCACCAACTTAGAAAACAAGGCATCCCAAAAATCTTAACTCGATTTTAAACTACTAATGCTTAAATTTGTTTATAAAATCATGTAAAGGAAGATGGTAGAAATTTTTGAGCTAAATTACCTCCTAAAACAATGAGGAACAGTAGAAAATAATAACAAATTTACTGAAGCCTTTGTAAATCAATTAAGCAAAATCAACCTGAGGGCAATTAAAGGATTAACAGGTAAGGACAACTAGATTACAAAAACAAAATGGAAAGATGTCAATATTTCCTATGACAAACTCCTCCCTCTATCAATGACAGTGGAACTATCACACTTGCATTCTAACACAGACCCATGTGTGCTTCATGAGGAAGCAGAAACAGTACCACCCACCCCCCATAAAATGAGGAAAACATCTGGCTCGGACCAATTACCCAGAGAAAGAAGCAAATCAGTTAAACCTTTGTCAAACTTATTAGCCAATCTCATTCCAAATAAGAAAGTCTTGGATAGGCTTATTTCATGCCTCCTAAGAATGGTTGCTTAGGGAACAACTTTAAAGTATTTCTTTTTTCAATAGAAGTTCTGATTATTATTAAAATGATTTATTAAGTGCATAGCTTGTGCCAGGCACTATGTTAGGTACTAGGCCAGGGGTCAGCAACGTATGGCTCTCCAGCCTTAACTGGCTCTTTTGAGGGCCAGATATGGCTCTTTCTGCAGGAGCCATAAAGTCAATTTTTTTTCAGGCACTGTTACAGGAACGGCACTGTGAGCACTGTACGGCTCTCACGAAATTACATTTTTAAAAATGTGGCGTTTGTGGCTCTCACGACCAAAAAGGTTGCTGACCCCTGGGCTAGAGATACAAACATAATGAAGGAAATTATACTTTTTCTCAAGGAGTTTACAGAGATCTGTTCCCAAAATACCTGATAAAAGGAAGGGTTCAAAAAATCAGGGAAACATCAGATACTTGTTAAAAATCATTGTTAAAAAAAAAGGTTATGAATAAAATAGCAATGTAGCGCACCTTCCTGCTTGCACATCATTCTGATCCCCTCCTATTTGCCAGGACTAATAGAGCAAGAATGCCCTATAAGTTGAAAACAACAAACAGGTGGAGGAAAAGAGAATGATCCAGTTCCAGTAGACAAAGAATGGTATGGAAAGACCCAAAGAGCCAAGATGAAAGTGACACAGAACCCAGAAATAAGGTTCTAGGAGTTAAAAGTTGGGCTGAAAAAAAATGGTTGTGTGAGAGGAGCCTCTATTAAAATTCTACCATCTACAGCAGGGATCGGCAACCTTTTTGGCCATGAGAGCCATAAATGCCACATTTTTTAAAATGTAATTTCGTGAGAGCCGTACAGTGCTCACAGCGCGCTCCTGTAACAGAGCCTGAAAAAAATTGACTTTATGGCCCCTGCAGAAAGAGCCATATCTAGCCCTCAAAAGAGCCAGATATGGCTCGAGAGCCATATGTTGCGGACCCCTGATCTAGAGCCTACTCTCTGTAAGGCTTACTCTTTTGCTACAATTCTTTTGTGTCTGAGTCTTTCTTTTTTGTGTCTGAGTCTTTCTTTTTTGTGTCTGAGTCTTTCTTTTTTGTGTTCCTCTCTCATGACTATCAGAGGAGCACACAATCATGCTAGAGCCCAGGTTGTTGAATCCTTAAGCTCTGAGTCTTTCCTTCCTTTATTGTTTCCCCTCTCCTTTTCCCTCATCACCCATTCTCCCTCAGTCTTCAACCTCCCTTCTGAGTGTTCACCCATGAACATATTGATTTGTGGCTGCTGGTAGCCACACTTTTATTCAAATTTGGCCTCTGACACTAGCCATATAGTCATCATAAAATCATTGAACCTTAACCCTGAATTTCCTCAATTATAAAATAGGAATAACATTTATACTATCTACCTCATAGGATTATTGTAGAAATTAAAAGTTATCTATAGAAAGTGTTCTATATACATTAAAGATTCCCATAAATATAAGCAATTACTATTATTTTTGTTTTTATTATACATAGTTGATACAGTCTGCCCTTTAACCCAATAATAACACTATACCAGGTCTGTAACCCAGGGAGATCAAAGACAAGGGAAAAGGAGAACAGCTTAAGGGGATGAACAGGGGGAGGTTAATATTAGAAATAGCCATCAAAAATAGAAAAGAAAGTAAGATCAAAGAAACATACAGAGATAACATAAGAAAAATACACAAAAGAGCAGGAAGAAATTCAGAAAGAGACAGAGATGGACAAATTCATATTAGAACTACCATATACAATTTAATATATGCTTTCAAGAAAATCAGGCTTAAATAAATATAAACCCATGGTTTCTTTTCCTATCCTTCTTTGTAGATGATAACGCTCTGTCTATTAATGTTTGTCAAGTTCTAAATAATAAAAAAGGGAAACTAAAAAGAAAAAGAGGGAAAGCAAGCACTATTGAATAAAATGACCACATCAAAGGATCCACTTTGAATTAAATTCTGAAGCATGTTTAAGACATGAAAATACACAATCTAAAGATTCATAATATTTTTCCTTAAAGGAAATACGTTATCTTTTTTTTTACCTAAAAAATAAGCTTCACTTCTACCTTATCATGAGAATTAAATACATTTCAAACATTGAAGGTTCCCTATAATATTCACACATAACTCTAATGGAGAGGAATGAAATACAATTTGGTAAGACTACTTTATCAATTCACTGTTTGTCAGGGCTATCAAAAGGTAAACTCCCATCCAAATAGCTTAAATATCTTCTTTTTCAGCTACATTTTTTGTTTATTTGCTTACTTGATTCTAACTAAACCACTCAGTAGAGAAAAGGAAACTGACCCACTAATTTTGGAAAGACTTGGAGTAATCATATGTATGTAATATTACACAATGCATGATTTGAGAAAACTATCACTGTCATGTTTCAAGACTTTGTTTATAGAAGAAATCTCTCTCCATCCCCTCCTAATGTATTAAAGATGAGAAGGGAAATGAATTTTGAAAATGTCTTTTTTTTTAACCCTTACCTTCTGTCTTAAAAGAGATGTTGAATATTGTTTTTAAGGCAGAAGAGCAGTAAGGGCTAGGTAATTGGGGTTAAATGACTTGTCCTGGGTCACAAAGCTGGGAAATGTCTTGATGCCAGATTCAAATCCAGATCCTTCCAACTCCAGGACTGGAGCTCTTCCAATGTGCTACCTAGATGCATTTGTCATAGCAATTCCCCAACAATCCCAAAGTTTTTCTGTTATTTCACTACCTTTCCACCAGGAATAAATAAGAAAGACTATTTAGGCTCAAGACATATGACAAAGACTCAAGATGGCAGAATAAAGCAAAGAAACCTGGGGTCACCATGAGAATCCTCTCCAAACAATATTAAAATAATACCACAAAATGAATACAGGAGTGAAAGAACTAACAAAGAGACAGAATGAAGCAAACTCTCAAGAAAAGAAAAACCCCAAATTAGGCAGAGAACACCTGGGGCACTGGGGTGAGAGAGGAACACAATTGGCAGGAGGCTATAACAACAAGCAGGGAAGAGCAAGACAAGAACAAGCCACACACCTCCACCCCACATATGCTGTTCCTGGTTCAGAACCTAAGGCCAAGCCAACATTCAGACTCTGAGACCCTGTCTGGGCAAAATAGAGGTCCAATCAACACATCCCTTGAAATTCCAAACCTGTAGTGAAGTCAAGAATTCCAGTCCAGGGAAATCTGTGCTGAGATGGGCTGATCTTTGTGGGCCCATAGCAAAGCCAGAATCCCAGTCTGGGCCTGTGGTGAGGACACAGATCCCAGTTTGGGGTAGTTATTGAACCTAAAAAGGGGGTATGGATCTTTTTGCCAAAAGCTCAGAGAGGAGTTCCAGGACAGGGAAATCAGTTGTGTGATTAGGTCAAAGCAATCAACTGTGTGATTAAATCAAGTCCAGGTGAGACCAAAAACTCATACCTAAGACTGAGGCTAGAATTTGAGTAGTACCTGACTTCATCAAGCTCAGAGTACACCAAAAGCTTATGCCCAAGCCTGAAGCAAGTCTTTAAGCAATCAGTAACACAAGAGTTAATTGAGTCAACAGTGGGAGGTGGCCCTCAGAGCTCCCAGTCCTCAGGCCATCATACCATTTGGAAAAACTGAAGCTGGCAGAACACCAGGAAAAAAAGTAAAGGATAGCATCAAGGAAGGATGGAAGCTTAAGAGGGTACCCTAACCTCCTAGAAAACAGAGTCTATCAAAAAATAAGGAAAAGTGAAGAAACAACAAAAAAGCACCTAACTATAAAGAATTTTTATTTATAAATTTTTATAGACGGTACAGACACAGATGGGGATAGTGAAAGCAAAGCAAGTACACAAAAAGTCCAAAAGGAAAATATAGATTGGACACAGATTCTGGAACAGTTTTTAAAAAAAAGAATTTAAAAAACAATTAAGAGAGGCAGAGGAAAAGTGGGGAAGAGAATCGAAAGCAATGCAAGAAAAAATGGGCCAAATGAAAAAGGAAAATCAAAAGTTGACTGAGGAAAATCAGGCCTTAAAAATCAGAATTTAGCAACTAGAAACCAATGATTTCATGCGAAATCAAGAAACAAAACAAAAATCAAAAGAATGAAAAAAAAGAAAAAAATGAAGTTTCTAATTGAAAAAACAAATGACCTTGGGAAAAAGACCTAGGAGAGATGATGTGAGAATTATTGGACTATCTGAAAGCCATGATTAAAAAGAAAAAAAAGTTTAGACATTATAATACAAGAAATTATCAAAAAAACCTGCCCAGATATCCTCAAACAAGAAAATAAAATTGAAATTGAAAGAATCAATCAAAGATCAACTCCAGAAAGAAATACTCAAATGACAACTCCTAGGAATATAATAGCTAAATTCAAGAGCCACCAAGCCAAGGAAAAAATACTTCAAACAGCCAGAAAGAAACCATTCAAATACCATGGAGCTACAATCAGGATCACACAGGATCTAGCAGCTTCTACAGTAAAGGATCAGAAGGTAAGGAATATGATATTTAAGAAGGTGAAAGATCTAGGCTTACAACCCAAAGTCACATACCCAGAAAAACTCTTTCAGGGGAATAAATGTACATTCAATAAGACAGAAGATTTCCAAGCATTCCTGGGGAATAAGCCAGCTGTAAACAAAAAAAAAAAATGAAGTCCAAACATGAGACCCAAGAGAAGCCTAAAAAGGCAAATAAGAGAGAAAATTTAAGGAACTCATTAAGGTCAAATTATTTGTATTTTTATATGGAAAGAGGATATCTATAATTATCAAAAATTAATCTTAGTAGTAGAACAGCTAGAAGGAATATACTTAGAAAGAGGATAGAAAAGTAAGCTGATTATGAAGATATGATGTGTATGATGATGAATAATATGATGTACAAGTAAATGTGATGATATGAAATGATATATATGTATGATATGATATGTATATATATGATATATTTTTTAAAAATTCAAGGAGTAAAAAAAGAGGATTACACTGAGAGAAAAGGGAAGGGAGAGAGAATAGGGTAAATTATATAACATAAAGAGGCGTGAAAAACCATTATGGGGAGGGGAGGATAAGGGTGGTGACAGGCAATGTTTAAACTTTACTCTCATTGTAACTGGCTCAGAGAAGGAAAAACAAATATACTCAAGGGGCGTAAAATTATTTTTTATTCTACAGAGAAGTAGAAGGGGAATAAGACAAGAGAAGGGGGAGGTAACTGGAGGGAGGGGCAGTGAGGGGGTGATAAAAAGCAAACACTGGTAAGGAGGAATGGAGTGAAAGGGAATAGAGCAAGATCTAAAGGAGAAAAGATGAAGGGCAATACACAGTTAGCAATCATAACTCTGAATGTGAATGGGATGAACTTACCTATAAAACAGAAGTGGATAGTAGAGCGGATCAAAAACCAAAATCCTACTATATGTTGTTTACAAGAAACATGTTTGAAGCAGGGTGACACACAGATTAAAGGTAAAAGGCTGGAGCAGAATTTATTATGCAACAACAAATGTAAAAAAAGGCAGGAGCAGAAATCATGATATCAGACAAAGCTAAAGTAAAAATTGATCAGATTAAAAGAGATAAGAAAGGAATTTACATCTTGCTAAAAGGTACAGTAAGCAATGAAGTAATAGCAATACTAAACATTTATGCGTCAAATGGTATAGCATCCAGATTTCTAAAGGAGAAACTAAAGGAGCTTAAGGAAGAAATAGATTGTAAAACCATACTAGTTTTGTACAATTAAGAGAGTTTTTCTTAATTTTTCCCTTTTTATATTAAGCAAGGGAGCAAAATAGGTTTCAGAGTAGGTGCCCCCCTACTGTGCAAACTGTCAATTGGTAACAGAAGGATGTGGCTGAGAGTTAGTCAGTTACAGCTGGAAGTTGGAAAAGGACTTTTGTCTCTGGGTCCCCTAGGGAGAGGAGTACATGGCTTACTTTCTCTGGGACTGTGAGGAGTCAGAGAAATAGATTTAAGGCCTTACCAGCCTTATTGATTATTGACAATCTTGGGTAGATAGGTAGATAGGTAGTGGGTATATTATTAGATAGAGTAGAAAAGTTAGGTCAGAGCCTGGCTCTGGCAGAAGGCACTGCCCTCTAAGGCAGATAGATTTAGGGTTTTCTAGAAAAATTTTAGTTAGGATTGCAATCTTAGGTATAGTTATAAGCTATTACAAGATTACTCTCACTTTCCTCCTTCCTATTTCCTATCCATATTTTCCTAATAATAAACTAAGTATTTTGTGTTTAAGAAGCTTCTCTCCTGTCTTTTGTTCAAACTCCTACCCCCAAAATTTAACACTTCATAGTACCCAAATGTTCCCCTATAAAAACTAGATAAATCGAACCAAAAAATGAATAAGAAAGAAGTAAGGAAAGTGAATGAAATGTTAGAAAAATTAGAGTGAACAGATATCTAGAGAAAAATGAACAGGTATAAAAAGGAATATACCTCCTTTTCAGCAGCACCTGATATGTATACAAAGATCGACTATATACTAGGGCATAATAACATTGCAAACAAATGCAGAAAAGCAGAAATAATACATGCAAATTGTTCAGATCATAATGTGATAAAAAATTATAATTAGTAAGGGTTCACGGAGTAGCAGATTAAAAATTAATTGGAAACTAAATAATCTAATTCTCCAAAACTGGTGGGTAAAAAAACAAACCCTAGAAACAATTACTGATTTGACTGAAGAGAATGACTATGAGGCGACAACTTATCAAAATCTATGAGATACAGCTAAAGCAGTACTCGGGTAAAATTTATATCCAAAAAAAGAGAAAGCAAAAAAGAGAAAGAAGAGATCAATGAATTGGGTATGCAACTAGAAAAACTAGAAAAAGAACAAATTAAAAATCCTCAGATAAAAACCAAATTGGAAATCCCCAAAATTAAAGGAGACATTAATAATATTGAAAATAAAAGAACTATTGAACTAATAAATAAGACTAGAAGTTGACATTTTGAAAAAACAAACAAAATTGATTAAGTACTGGTAAATCTAATAAAGAAAGAATCAGATTAACAGTATCAAAAAATGAAAAGGGTCATCTCACCTCTAATGAAGTGGAAATTAAGGTAATTATTAAGAACTATTTTACTCAATTATATGGCAATAAATATGACTATCTAAGTAAAAAGGGCAAATATTTGCAAAAATATAAAATGCCTAGATTAACAAAAGAGGAAATAGAATACTTAAATAAACCCATCTCATAAAAAGAAATTGAAGAAGCCATCAGGAAACTCCCTAAGAAAAAATCTCCATGGCCAGATGTATTCACAAATGAATTCTATTAAACATTCAAAGAACAACTAATCCCAATACTCTACAATCTATTTGACCAAATAAGCAAAGAAGGAATCTTACCAAATTCTTTTTATAGCACAAATATGGTACTGATTCCCAAGCCAGGAAGACCAAAAACAGAGTAAAAAAAAAAAACTACAGACAAATTTCTTAATGAATATGGATGCAAAAATCTTAAATAAAATATTAATAAAGAGACTACAGCAAGTCATCACAAGGATTATTATTTCTCTATGACCAGATGGATTTATACCTACAATGCAAGGTTGGTTTAACATTCAGAAAATCATCTGCATAATCAACCATATCAGTAACCAAACTAACAGAAATCATATTCTCAATAGATGCAGAAAAAGCCTTTTACAAAATACAACACCCATTCCAATTAAAAACACCAGAAAGTATAGGAATAGAAGAGCCTTTCTTCAAAATAATAAACAGTATTTATTTAAAAGCAACAGCAAATATCATCTGCAATGGGGATAATTTAGAGGCCTTCCCAATAAGATCAGGAGTGAAGCAAGGATGCCCATTATCACCACTATTATTTAATATTGTATTAGAAATGCTAGCACAGTAGCAATAGAGAAGAAAAATAAATTGAAGGGATTAAAGTAGGCTATGAGGAGACTAAGCTATTACTCTTTGCAGATGAGATGATGGTCTACTTAAAGAATCCTAGAAAATCAACTAAAAAGCTAGTGGAAATAATCAATAACTTTAGTAAAGTTGCAGAATACAAAATAAATGCACATAAATCATCAGAATTTCTATAAATTTCTAACAAAAATCAGCAGTAAGAGTTAGAAAGAAAAACTCCATTTAAAATCATTCTAAACAATATAAAATATTTGGGAATCTATCTGCCAAGACAAACTCAGGAATTATATGAACACAACTACAAAACACTTTTCACAAAAATAAAACTAGATCTAAACAATTGGAAAAAATTAATTTTTATGGGTAGAACACACTAATATAATAAAAATGACAATCCTATCTAAACTAATTTACTTATTCAGTGCCATCCCTATCAAATTACCAAAAACTTTTTTATAAAATTAGAAAAAATTATAACAAAGTTTATCTAGAAGAACAAAAGATCAAGAATATCAAGGGAAATAATGAAAAAAAAATGTGAAGGATGGAGGCCTAGCAGTACCAGTTCTTAAATTATACTATAAAGTGGTGATCATCAAAACAATATGGCTCAGAGATAGAAAGGTGGATGAATGGAAGAGAGTAGGGGTAAATGACCTCAGCAAGCTAGTGTTTGATAAAGCCCAAGATCCCATGTTTTGGCACAAAAACCCACTTATTTGACAAAAACTGCTGGGAATATTGGAAAACAGTATGGAAAAAATTAGGTTTAGATCAGCATCTTACATCCTATACCAAGATAAATTCAAAATAGGTAAATGACTTAAGTATAAAGAGTGAAATCATAAATAAAACAGGTGAACAAAGAATAGTATACCTGTCAGATCTGTGGGAAAGGAAGGAATTTAAGAACAAGCAAGAAACAGAGAACACTACAAAATATAAAATGAATAATTTTTATTATTCTAAATTAAAAAGGTTTTGTACAGACAAAACCAATGCAACAAAAATTAGAAGGGAAGCAACAAACTGGGGAAAAATTTGTAACACAATTCTCTGACAAAGGTCTAATTTCCCAAATATATAAGGAACTAGGTCAATGTATAAGAAATCAAGTCATTCCCCAGTTGACAAATGGTTGAGGGATATGAATAGGCAGTTTTCAGATGAAGAAATCAAAACTACCAATAATCACATGAAAAAGTGTTCTAAGTCCCTCCTGACTGAAAAAATGCAAAGCAAAACAATTCTGAGGTAATACCTCATACCTATCAGATTGACCAATATGAAAGAAAAGGAAAATAACAAATGTTGGAGGGGATGTAGCAAAATTGGGACACTAATACACTGCTGTGGTGTTAATTAATCTGACCATTCTGGAAGGCAATTTGGATGAATGCATACCCCTTGATCCTATAATACCTCTACTAGGTTTGTACCCCAAAAAGATAATACTGAAAAACATTTCTACAAAAATATTCATAATTGTGCCCTTTGTTGTAGCAAAAAAAAAAAAAACTGGAAAATGAGGGGATGTCCCTTGATTGAAGAATGGCTGAATAAATTGTGGTATATGATGGTGATGGAATACTATTGTGCTATAAGGAACAATTAAACTGGAGGATTTCCATACAAACTGGAAAGACCTCCACAAACTTATATGGAGTGAAATGAGAAGAACCAGGAGAACATTGTACACAGCAACTGAAACATTGTGGGACGATTATATGTCATCAACTTTGACACTGATAGCAATACAATGATCCAGGATAATTCTGAGGGACTTAGCAGAAAGAATGCTATCCACATCGAGAGAAAGAACTGTGGAAATAGAAACACAGAAGGAAAACATTTGATTTTTCACTTGTTTATATGAGTATTGGATGTAGGGTTTAGGTTTTTAAAAGATTATTACAAAAATGAATGACATGGAAATAGGTATTGAGAGATAATACATGTATAACCCAGTGGAATTTTTTGTTGGCTCTGGAAGGGGGGAGGGAAAAGAGGAGAAAAAGAACATGAATCATGTAACCATGGAAAAAAAGGACAAAAAAAGACAAAAGAAAAAAGAATATTTAATGAATCCAACAAAAGAAGAAACACCATAAAACCCTTACAGGGAAAAAAGTATAAATCTCACAATGTTGTCCACAACTAATTTCAAATACCTAGGAAAACAAAGTGAGGTAAAGACTGTGTGAATGGCACTTCCTAATAACAAGGTCACACAAGTGAAAGGGCTTTCAGGAATTTAATTAGCCCTCTTTTCCTTCCCCCTTTGCTATCAAAAGGTAGCTGAAATCAACCATATTTCTAAAACATACATAATTTTGGAAGATTCTTCTATGGATTATGTAGAGATGAGAGAAAATAAGAAATGGAGAGGGTAACTAAAAGAATGGAAAAGAGACAAAAGAAACGTTGACTCTGCTGTTGGGGTCATGGCAAAAAGTGATTAAACAGAAACTATTCTCAATGAAGAGTGCAGTCCAGTATTATGAACCAGTTTTAACATTAAGACAACTTAAAAAATGCATATAGTCTTAAAATGACCATACCTGACCAATATGATTGTCCATTCCTAAATAACCATTGGATATCCATGAGGAAGTAAAAGAGAATCGGTCTTGCAGTTTGGAATCTATTTGAGCTAGCTGCTTGCGTTCCATATGCGCTGTAGACAGATAACTTCTTTCTAACAAGGGCCAGGCCGACTCATAACTCTATAGGGAAGCAAGAGCAAAGTTGTTAGATTATGCATGCAAAACTATAATTTCCATGGAAACTCAGACCAGCCAGGAGTTATTTAATACCCCCTGAAGCCCCTAATGAAAAAGAAGTTGACCTGTAAACCAGATTATTACAATGAAAAACAAAGTAACTAACTGAAGAACAGCAATTATATCATACATTTTCACTAAATTTATAAAAAGAAATTTAAAAATCTTATTTCTGTTTCCAGAAATCCCCCATATCTGGCCTTTCTTCTCTACTTCCACTGCCAACACCATAGTTAAAGTCTTCATCTTTTGCTAGAAAATCTTGTTAATAGCCTCCTAGTCAGTAATCCTGCTTCCAATCTGAACTCTCTCCAAAACATCCTCCATATTGTTTTCCTGACTAATCTTCCTAATGCAACACCCATGGCCAACTTATTTCTTTACTCAGAATGGTCAGTGGGTCCCCTTTGCCTAAAAAATAAGTATAAATCCCTGTCTTTAACATCTGAAGTCTTCTACAATCCGGCTGAAATCTGGACAGTCTCTCTTTTACAAACTGAGGGAGTCATGATGGCCTTATACAGAAAGCACTTTAGTTTGAAAAACTCCTATAAATATTTGAAAATTTGCCCAAACTTTATATAAGTATATCTTTCCCAAGGAATAAGTTAGACACTTTAAAAGCTTAATTAGGATAAGAAGATTCATTCTTAATGATTAGATTCATTCTTAATATTGTACTAATTTAATTTCTAATACTATATAATATATTTTTCAAGCCTATTTCCTCATTTCTTTGTCCTAACAACCATAGGAATGCTCTCACATTCCTTGCCTCCCAAAGCATCTTCTAAAATTGGGACAATTAAGATTAAAAATCTAAGATTCATCTTTTCCAATAAACAAAGTGACTCTAACCAAGTATAGATTGGGGGCAGGAAGGGCAGGGAGAACAGCATCGCCATATTTTTTATTCCACCATTATGATGATCTTTTTTTAAAACCTTTATCTTGTGTCTTAGAATCAATTCTGTGAATTGGCTCCAAGGCATAAGAATGGTAGGGGCTAGGCAATGGGGGTTAAGTGACTAAGTGACTTGCCCAGGGTCACATAGCTAGGAAGTGTCTGAGACCAAATATGAACACAGGACCTCCAGGAGTCTCTAGGCCTGGCTCTCAAATCCACTGAGCCACCTAGCTGCCTCTGATGGAAGTTAAGCTTAACTAGGCCTAATTTGATTTCTCCATCTAAATCAGTAAGGATTATCAGAATCCTGTGCTCAAGCATATGATTTCCTCCTATCATTATGAGAGGATCAGGGAGGGACTCTCGTCCACTTCCTAATTAGATATCCACCAATTAGAAATGTCTTTGGCTATCAAGGGGAGGACTGAATGAGCTTTCAACATTGTATTTAAATAAATAAAAAATGAATGAGAATAATCATAGTAAGTTTCATCAATACTTCAAGGGCCTGTGATCTCATCAGTACCTAGAACACAACCAGTCTATAAATTTGGAATCTTAGGAATGCCCTCAGATTCCACCCTTCTCCCCAAAGCTTAAAGTGGTTAAACAGCTTCCTGGTAGTCACAGGGGTAGTAGATGTCAGAAATGGCTTCTGAACCCAGCTTTCTCTGAAGCCATGTCTAGTATGTTACCCATTACCCTCAGCTATATCAAATCTTAGACAAGATTTTACATAAATTGGTAGCAAAATGGCATCATTTTAAAAATGTATAAATGAATGAGCAAAGCTACAGGGCACAAAGTATCTACATACCTCAGTTCTTGGAGATAGATCTTTTCCTTTGTCTATATCACTTAATAATTCATTCAGTCTTTGTTTTTCTTTATCCATCATAATGACCATATTTTTTGAGTCCTTGGCCAGCTGCAGAATTTGATTAAAATATTCAGTATTCAGAGCTTGTTATAGTTCCAGAAAACAAAAATGTGATATCAAGCTCTCCCACCTCTATCTTTCAAAGTCATATCATTACATAAAGTCAAGTTTGTGGGCAATAACAGTTTATAGTCAATAGCTGGCTTTACCCTTTATACAGAGTTAATGACATTGGTCCATTTCTCCCACATAGTTGAGGCCATTTCAAGACATGATATTTTAAAAATAGAAATGCTTAAATAAGAAAATCTGCTACTTATATATTGCTGCTAGATATCTGAGGATAAAGGGAGATCTTTCCATTGTAACCCACCATTACAAGATGCAAATTCTTCCTGAAAAACCCACCAGCCACCAATATCATTAAGCTGGTTATGTTCTAGGATTGTTTGCAAGGAATTCAGGTAAGGAAGAGAAGTAGCTGGCCCAAGAGTATGAGAGTTGGATTGGTATTCATAGAGCTGAAAAATCATGCTTATCTGCCCCCTCCTCTCTCTTGACTACTATAGTGTAGACTTCAGATGCTTTTGCCACTGGAGCAGCAGGCAGGGCCATGGCCATGCTGGCAGACTGCAGGATGATTCATAAGACCCTGCCCCCAGCTTTCATTCCTACCTCTGATTTGGCAGAAATAGGAGTCCAGGAACCAAAAGAACCCCGACAGATCTCTTTGGCCTCTTTCCCACAAGGAGGAAAGAAGCTGAACAGAGGAAGACATGCTGTTCCTGCAGTCAAAAGCATTCAGTATTGCCTACTATCATTTCCAGTGAATTGGATTCCTTCGCCCCTGTGCTTCCTGTCCATTCCCTTAAAATTGTTTATCCTATTTTGTAACATAAATGAAATCAGTGATTATAAAACTGTGTTTCATGTTAAATGTCATTTGCTGTTATGGAAAGAGTCTAGAAACACAACCTGTTTCCCTCACCCATAGGGGCAGGTGTAGATCAGAGGCCAAGTGATGATTTCTTCCCCTAGACATTACATGCCTGGGGTCAGCCTGCTAGAGTTTTCCTTACCCTACTAGAGATGAAAAGCAGCAGATAATAAACAAAGAAAGCAATTAATAATCAGAAGTGAGTCATATTCCCTAGATTAGAGATATCAGCAAGTCAAAACCTAAAAATAAGGAGGGAAGAAAGGAGACTCACTCTCATAAGCAACATAGGTTCTGGCTGGAATCCTTTAGCAATGCACTTCCCAGGTCTTCCTCCTAGAAGTACCTTTCCTATTAGCAGTATTCAATTTATCTTATACTCTTATTAATTATCACTATTAAATTGTGAGCTCCTTGAGGGCAGGGACTGTCTTTTTTCTCCTTTTGTATTTTCAGTGCTTAACATGATACCTAGAGCACATAGACAGTGTTTAATAAATGTTTGATTGATTGATTATGGAAACTGATTTGTAGTTTAAAAGTGTTTTCATATATTCTTGTTTTAATCATCATAATGACCCTGTAGTATAGATAATGTAATTATTTTCCTTTCTATTTTAGAAATAAGACAGAGGATCATAGAGGTTAAGTGCTTAATACAATGTCTGGCAGATAGCAGTTATTTTAAAAATGTTGATTGAATGATTAAGTAAATTATCCAAGTCTGGAAGAATATCAAGTCTAAGACTCCAACTTAGGCTTCCAGTCTCCAAGTAGAATGACTTTCCAATACACTAAGAAGCTTCTAATTACCTATAGGGTAAATATGCAATATGTGAACAAGCTTTCAGATCTTAAGAATGACACAAGTTTATAGGGTCTTATTTATTATTAAATTATATATTGCATATTATATTATTATTATATTATATAGCATATATAATGTATTTACACATATATTATATTTTATAGGGCACTAGATAAGGTTTTGGAGATACTAGACCAACATATTTTAGAACAAAAGAAAAGTCAACATATTGCTCAAGGGATGAATCAGATTTCCAAACATGGCTAATGAAATCAGTTTCCATTCTTTACTATTGCATATCACAAATCGACTTGTTTACAAATTATAGAACTTATTATCAGAGGCTATTATATGACAACAGCAGTCTATAAACTACTCAACTTTTAAAAAATAAGTTTGTTCTAAATCTGCAACTTTTACAAATTCTAATTTCATACCTCTATATTTCTCTTAATGAAATCCTGATTTTTTTTAGTCTTGAATTCACCACTGTTTTCTCTTTGCAGCTTCTTTTCTGCTTTGATCAATGACTTATTACTTTCACTGTGATACACAGACTCTGCAATAAAAGTAGCAGAGTGATTTTTCTAATAAATGTCATTTAAAAACTCCATGTCAAATATATATTAACATAAACAAAAATCTTAAGAGACTCCAAACATTCAGCCTTTAAAAAGCGAGACATCTGATTATAACTTTCAAAAAAGTTCTTAGCAAAATGCTTTTGTTCTTCATAAATGGAATTGAAATCTCTAATGGAGAGAGTTCTCTATCATGGGGATGGTATAAATGTATCAGACATAATTTTTTGCTTGAGACAAGTGTAAGCTTTGGCCCCGATGTGATGGTGTAACTCTGCTAAGCAGAGCTTTTTCTTGAGATGAGTGCTGGCAACAGGCATCAGTGAAAGGCCTTTGCCAGGAACCCATGGATATAGAGAAATGTAGTTTAGAAGTGAGCTGCAGGACAGTGAGATGAGACTGATCACAGAACAGTCAAGTGCTGCTTTTTAACGAACATTACCATCAAAACATACACACATGTATGCATGCATGACTAGTATGTTTTACTTTATGAATTTTTCATTAAAAACATAACACATATATAAAAACTAGTAACTCAGATCCCTTGACTTCACTAGGTCTGATGTTCCCAGCTTAATTTTACTGGAAAGACCTTAAGATATATTTTCTAGACTTTATACTCAGTTTCACAGGAATACTCTTAGTAAAATAATAGAACAACTCTTTCTGGGTTCCTTTCTGCTTTGTTTTTTTTTTTTTTTTTAGTTTCTTATTTCCTTTTTATCAGGGAACTTGAGTAAATCTTCCTTCTCAGTCACTAATTAGTTAAATTTTAGCACCAGAGGATACTTCTAGGACATCCTTTGTGCCAAATTTCCTGCATTATACTTCCTGTATTCAACAGGCCATCTTTAGAGTGAAATAAATCCTTTGGTCAACTCAACCTTCAGGCTTCCTCAAAAAGGTCACAAGCATCTTGAAGGGCAAAAGGAGAATCACCCTGCTTAGGTCATATAAAAACGTAAAGACTTAATCTTGAAAAATGCCTAGAGAAAAATTGGTTAAAAACGTCTTTCATCTTAGAAGACATTTTGTGCTAGAAACTTCAAGCCTTCTCTTCTGAATGCATTAAACTGAAAAATCATCAATATATTTGTAGCCGATTCTCAAAGTCAAAAATAAGTATCTGACCGCTTGAGGAAAATGTTTGAATTGGCAACCAGCACTCTCTGAGAGTGAAATATTTATATGGTCTTTCTTTACAAACACTCTAAGAGGATTATTAGTGCATTGGAGTTACTAGATTCTGAGCAAATTAATCTTTTACTGATATCTCACAAATAGAATTTATTTTGTCTTGACTCCAACTTCTTTAGTAGCGTGATCTATTTGCTTTTGAGAGCCATTTGCTATGGCTTTTTCTATAGTTTCAGTTACATACAGTTTTTAAATGAAATATGAAATGTTTTCATTCCATTGAAGTTGTATGATATAAATGAATAAAACTTTAAAAGATTTCAAATAAAACACAATTGCACAAGCCTAAATTTTTAGTCAACTATGTCTAAAATATCCTGTCAATGGGCATAATCCCATAAATCAAACCAACCTCTTCTGGCTTGTTCAACACAGTTTTCATACTCTTCAGGAGGAATTTGCGTGTGAAACACAGAAACACAGGGTTCCTCTTGTTCCAGGTGACGAAAATCTATTGATTAAAAGTCAGTTATTCAGTCAGGTAACAGAGAAAATTATCCATTCACACAGAGTTGTTGAAAAAATATATGGTTCTGCCTTCTTACACATTCCCTCCTTACACATAAGTTTCTTAAATTCATGTCAATTCAATGGAATTAGAGAGGCTTAATAACCTGACTCTGTGTACATAGGTTCATGAAAACAATAATCATTGAAAGGAAAGGAAGGCAATTTAAAGAATCCATGCCTATAAACCCCATCACTAGGATCCCAAGTACTGAAAAGATACTCAAGAATACCTTGCAATATATTAAATTTATCCATCACAGGAAAATGTGTAAAATATATTCTTCATTACATGAGGAATATACAACATTTACTGAGCATAGTCTTTTTAAAATTTTTATTTCCCCAAGAATAGTCAATTGTGTTAGTTTCCAGAAAACATCTTTAATCATAAAGACAAAAAATTATTTTGATGGTGAAATTTAAGAGGCATCCTAAATAGCTGAGCCGTCTGGAATGTATACTATTGGCAGCTAGGTGACATAGTAGAGAGCTGGGCCTGGAGTCAGGAAGATGAATTTTCCTCACTTCAAATCTGGTCTCAGACACTCTATAGCAGTGGTTCCCAAACTTTTTTGGCCTACCACCCCCTTTCCAGAAAAAATATTACTTAGCACCCCTGGAAATTAATTTTTTTTTAATTTTAATAGCAATTAATAGGAAAGATAAATGTACCTGTGGTCATCACCGCTCCCCTGGATTGCTGTAGCACCCACCAGGGGGCGGTGGTGCCCACTTTGGGAATCACTGCTCTATAGCTAATGTGAAGCTTGGCAAGTTACAACTCAGTTTGCTTCAGTTTCTTCACCTATAAAAAGAGCTGAAGGAGGAAATGGCAAACCACTCCAGTATTTCTGCCAAGAAAACCCCAAATGAGTCACAAAGAGTCAGACATGACTAAAAATAGCTGAGCAATAAGAAAAATATTAACTTAAGTAAGACCTTAAAGGCCATCTAATTCAATTTTTCTTTTTACAGTTGAGGAAACTGGGGTCTGAAAAAGTGAATTTTTTGCTGAAATTATTCACTTAGTGGCTTGAGTCAGAACTAGAAGCAAGCTTTTTTTTTTTTAAATCCTTACTTTTTGTCTTAGAAACAACTCTAAGACAGAGGACAAAACCAAGAATGATGAATGGAAATCCTTGACAAAGAGGTGATCTTAGACTTGATATCAAGAAAAATTCCTAAATCATTTCAAAGTATAAGCTACTACTATGTTCCAGGCATTTTGCTAGGCACCAGTGATACACAGGCAAGTAGTATCTGTCCTCAAGAAGCTTACATTCAAACAAGAAGACAACATATACCCATATATATATATATATATATAATATATATATATTATATATATATATATGGAGAAGAAAATCACAAACTACTCTAGTATTGGGCACAGGGTCACAAAGAGTCAGACATGATGGAACAAGACCAACCAGTATACAAAACAAATATAAGGTCATTAGAGAGCTGAGGCACTGGCAGATGGGAAGATCAGGGAAGACTTTGTATAGAAGTTGGTGCTTAAGCTGACTATTGGAGAAAGGGAAGGATTCAAAGGTGCAAAGTATTAGCGATGGGAAACAGAGAGCAATGTGTTAGGAACAGAGAGAATACCAGCAGTTTGCCCAGATGATAGAGTACAGTAAACAAAGTAATGAAGGATAAGGCTAGAAAAATAGGTTGGGCCTAATTATGAAGAATTCTTAAAAACAGAAGTTTCTATTTTATACTAGAAGCAATACGGAGCTACCATAGTTGACTCAGCAAAGGAAGGAGTAATATGACTAAATTTGTGCTTATGGAAAATGGCTTTGGCAGCTGTGTGAGACCCTGGAGTGGGGAGAGACATGATCCAGGGAGACCAGTTTGGAGGCCATCATAATAATCTAGGCACGAGGCACTGAACGTCTGAATGATAATGACTGTGCAAGTGAGAAGGGGATGAATGGAGAAAATATTGTCCTTAAGGGTTTAAAAAACTCATTCATGAATCTTTATTCCATGCTGTTGTGTTTGATTTTGTTAGAGCATCAAATATTGTGTTCTTTAACAAGCTATCCAATTTCTTTTTACCAAAATCATTTTATTTACATTATTTCTTATTTTGACAATTATATTTTATAATTTTGTGTGTCTATTTTTTTATAATCTCAACTTTCAAGGCACAAAGTTGAGTATAATATTATTAAATAACTTTCTTGTTTCTTCATTATTTTTCATTTCTCTTTTTTTAAATGTATTTATGTATAATTTTATTTATTTATTTTTCCTCTCTCTTCATTTTGGTCAAGGTAAGCAAATGATTTCTTAATGTTGTTGGTCTTTTCCAAAAAAAGGCTGTCTTGTTGATTAAGTCAAAAGGTTTTGCTTTCTCTCTCTTATGTTCTCCTTTAATCTCAGTGAACTAAGTGAAATATTTTCTACTTATTACAAGTGTGTTCTCATTTGTTGACTTTCTATATTTTTATGAAAAACACAATTCATTAGTTGAATAATTGAATGCAACTTTGATCTCATCAGTACTTGGTGAACACAGCATGGTCATATCTGTCCAACCTATGGAACTCTTACCCATGCCCTCCTGATGTATGGGGCTCTCCTCAGTTTCTCTTGAACCACACAATAATACCAGAAGGGCACATGGTTTGTCTATTGAATAACTCTCACTCTCACCAGATGACATGCCTATTTTCTTTTTTTAAACATTTCAAATAATTCACTAATTTTGTTTCTTTTTTCTTTTTGTCCATATGTCTCATCTCTTAAGACTGTTTTAGCTTCATCCCACAAATTTTGATATACTATATAAAATGGAGGAAATAATAGCACATATCTCATGAGGCTGTTGTGACAATCAAATTAGATAATATTTATAAAACAGTACAGTACGTACCTGGCCCATAGTAGATATTATATAAACACCTATTCCCTTCCATTCCTCTTACGTTTCAGCACTTAGAAAGGGCCTGGTATGTAATATAATAAATGCTTGTCAGATTGCTCTGGAAGGTAGGATTTGGAAATCTTCCATTTCTGATGTTTTCCTGTCTAGAGTCTTGGGTAGTTCAATTGACTTTTTTATTCATCATTCAATCAGCAAACATTTATTAATCATACATTGTGTTTGTGTTCCAGGCACTGTGCTAGACACTAAAGATACGAATACAATAAAGGGAGCAATTCTTTCTCATACAAAGATCTCAAAAAGGAGAGTCAATGAGGACATGTATAAGAGATGAATATAAAGAGATTAAGTATAAAGAGAATAAATGAAATAACTACGGAGTGGTTAAATACAAGGCAGTTTGAGACAGAGAGCACTAACAAGATAATCAGAAACTGCTTCATTAAGAAATTAGTGCTCAAGTTACATCTTTAAGAGAGAAGGATTCTATGAGGTAGAAGTGAGGAAGGAGAGTATTCCATTAATAAGGGACAACTAGTACAAAAGCATGAAAACAAGAGATGAAGTTTTATTATCTTTATTTATTATCCATTAAATTTTGCAATTGTACCTATATCGCAGATGGGTGCTAGTTTTATCTACCATGTCTCCTCTTGACAATAATTGTAGAAAGATAGATTTAAAGCTAGAAGGAGCTTTAAAGAACATCAAATCCAACCCTTTCCATTTACCAATAAGGAAACTGAGAAACAGAAAGTTCAATACCTTGCCCAGGATCAAACAGCTATTAGTATATGAGGTAGAATTTGAAACCAGATCTTCTTGACCCCAAGACAAGTTTACCCAATCTATTCCCCATATAAGATTGTGACTGATGGCTAAGGCAGTTTCTGGGCTCTTTTGGTCTCCTCATTTTGATGTTTGCTTGATATCTCATATGGTTAGTGCACTCTAAACCTTAGAACTCCAGAGGATAATGAATAATTATGATATTTCTACACGTATGTTGTGACTGGTGGTCACTCCTTTGAGAGCACTCAAAATATCCAAAACATGAGTGATCTGAATCTCTTGGATAGTCTGTGTAGGTCTATAGCTGTGTTTGTTATGATACTCCTGAATCTGGGTATTGATATCCACGTTAATTTGGTCCTGGATTTGGCCTTCCAATGCATATATGACTGTCTCAGCTCAGCAATTTCCCAACCCCTAGGTGTCAAGTATTCAGCCAGGACTGTAGGAATATAATAACTATCTACTTCAATCCTTCTAGGATATAATAATAATATAATTGCAAAAAATTACTAATGCCAGAATAAACTGTTTCCCAAATTATTCCATGTGCATCTATGAAAATATCTTCCAAAGCTGAACTATATAAATATCTTTGCTCCGGATGATGTGAATAGCTTTTATGTTGTTAACTGATCTTTTCCTTGTAGAAAATCCATGATTGAACACTTGATGGCATAGGCCAGAGGAGCTTAACTTGGGTTAAGGCAGTTGCCTTGGAACTCTTAGGATTTTGAAAATTATATTTCAATGTAACTGGTTTCCTTTGCAATCCCATATATTTTATTTTGTGCATTTAAAAACATTATTCTGAAAAGTACACAGGCTTCACCAGACTGCCAGTAGGGTCCATGACATTAAAACAGTTAAAGTGCCTCGTTGCTGGCAAAGAAAGGAAGTAAAAGAAAAAATGCCAGACTAAAAACCTAAGAACCAAAATATAAAACTAAAAATTGGTTTATGGAGTAAATAGAAGCTAACTTTTCTATCAAGGGTTTCCCAATCAACTTAATTGAATAAATCAGACTAATATGGAATGATATTTTAAGCTAATGAAAAGGAAAAAAATGCCTTTAGGAGCTTTTGGTCATTAATCTTCAGCATCCAAATGGTTTTACTGATTACTAATGAGGCTTAGCTATTCATTAAACCAAATCCAGGAGTGCAAACTTGGCAATATTTTCTAGGTGCTTAATTTAATTGCTACATGGAAAAGAATTAACTTGTACTTTTTTAAATACTAAAATTCTGGTTTTTCATTCATTCAGATGGGTTTTTTCTCCACTCAGTCTGAATCAATAAGGTTTTACTTTATATAATACCAAAGGACAAATGTGAATATGTATTTCTTTGGAAGATTTCTCTTTATTAAATTATTAATAGGTATCAATTTTAAACTCTGAAGAAAAAGCATCTTACAAAAGAAATTCATTAACTTTAAGAAACTTTGCCTTCCAAAATATTACTTATCTTTCATGACATGTATGAATAAATCCCAAGCCAGTTCAAGTCAGTGTGGCATAGGAGAGAGAATGTTGAACTTGGAGTTAGAGGAATGGGATCAAAAATCTGATTTTACTTTATGCTACATATCTTATGGCACTGGATTACTTACTTTAGTATGCCACATACCCTAAGAGACCACTCCCACTGAGCTTTCTTTTTCCCCTCAGATCAAGGGCCAGTAAAAATACTTCTCCATATGATAATATATTTGGGCCAAACGCCATAGATATATTTTTTGTGACTCAGTTTCCTCCTCTGCAAAGTCAATCAGTTGGAATAAATGATCTCGAAGATCTCTTTCCATTATAAACACTAAAATCCTAAGCCAACATGTAGTTTTAACTCAAACACTATCTGGGGACCTCTGTAAAAAGGTCAGAATTCATATAATTCTATGACCAAATTATAGTGGGAGCAGAATCTGTTTTCTTTTAAGGGATGCAGGAGTCATTCTTGAAAGTATCATTGCTTTGGCTCCCTTCCTTGAAGCATAAAAGGCCCAACCTATGGAAAAACTGGTGTATAAGACTATGAAGGATCTCCTGCTACCTTGGAGGAGACATCTTCCCAACCTTGCATGGTCAGTTGCATGCAATCAGATAACTCAGAGATAAAGGAACATGGCCTATTTTTAGCTGAATTAGTATCTTTTTAAGATCCTGCTTCAAACACTTACTAACTGTGGCCCTCAACAATTCACTTACCTTCTTTTTAGCCTCAGTATCCTTGTTTATAAAATGGGGATAATAACCCACTCTGTGGGAAGCGAATAAGAGAAAAGATAAAAATCTGAGACTCCTCTTTTGACCCCTTTTGTGATCCTTGTGATTTCTTGTTGAAAAGTATTGTGACCTTATTGAAAAGCTTTAAGTTACTAGAAAACCTGAATTTAAAGGGTTAATACAATAAAGGAAGGTGGCAGCTTAGAGGGAGTGAATCTTAAAACCTCCACACCCTTACACACCAAGATAGAAAACAATGTGCTTCAAGAAGAAAGAGGACCAAATCTAATAACAGGATAGAGCAGGGGGAACCCTACTGCAGCACAACTAAAGAGGTACCCCAAGAAAAAGGCTTCAATACTTGAACTATCGGGACTGAGGGCATAGAATGAGAATGCCAGGATGCAAGGACGCCTCCCCCACATGCTGTGCGGAGTCTCCAACGGCTGGGAAATCTCAGGGACGGTGGGTGCACTGGTCAGGAGAAAGGGCCTTGCTGGCATAGGACTCAGGGAGTCAAACACAGGCACTGGAGAGGTGACTGGAGGAGAAAACCAGAGAAACACAGCAAAAACGCCCAGAAGGAATTTAGGTGACTTCCGGTTAAGATGGTGGCAGAGTAAGGAGCAGCTGCTCGATCTCTCCTAACCGAAGCACACAGGACTCCTCAAGGGGAAATAAAAACGAACCCAGACGAAAAAAGGAACCCCACAACAGGACGCAGCATTGAAGGTACACAGAATCGGGGCATTCCCATGCTATAAAGGGGTGAAACAGATCTCACCAAAACACGAGAGGAAGAAGTCCCTCCACCCCCACACACACACCACGCACAACACCAAGGCCAATGCACAAGAGTGAAAACAGGATTGAGGCAACCAGTAAATCACTAGCAGCCCCAGGGCTTGTACCTGTGAGCTACCAGACATGGGACCCCAAGTGCCTGGGGGGACACACAGACTTTCCCTAGCGTATATGCGGGTGAAAGCTCTGCCCCAGGCAGAATAAAGATCTATAAAGCAGGGACTTTCCCCGAGCTTATGCGCTGGTAAAGGCAGTGCCCTGGGCGTGAATAACGATCTCCAGCACAGGCTAGGACAGCGAGTGAGGACCCGGTGCAGACAGGAGCTCGGATGTGGAAGCAGCCCCAAAGACTGCTGAAGGAGCCTCGGCCAGAGGGGCAGACCAGGGACTACCAGGAGGCCTGACCCCGAGGACAAGGAGACCGGAGCCCCCAGGAGCTTAGAAAGCTCAGGTAGACCCTGAGTGTGAAGACAAAGCTGAAAAGGGGCGGGGCTAATAATGGCAAGCCATAGGGAAGCCCAGAAGAAAAAGATTACCAAGAAAAACTCTGGAACACTCGACAACTTTTACACAGAGAAAATCCAGACAACAGAGGAGGACAAACAAATAACCAAACCTCCCCCAAAAAATGAAAGCTGGTCACAAGCTATTGAAGAGTTCAAAAATGAGATGTTGAGGAAGATGGAAGAAATCTGGCAAGAAAATAACAGTTTAAAAGGCAGAATTTTGCAATTGGAAAGTGAGGCAAATCAACTGAAGACCAGAAATGACCAGAATGAAAAGGAAAACCAAAAGATTAAAGGCGAAAACCAAGATTATAGGCGAAAACCAGTCCTTAAAGGCTAGAATCAAACAATTAGAAGGCAATGATCTCTCAAGACAACAAGAACAAATAAAACAAAGTCAAAAGACTGATAAAATAGAAGGAAACATGAAATATCTCAATGAGAAAGTGACAGACTAAGAAAACCGCTCTAGAAGAGACAATTTGAGAATCATTGGTCTTCCAGAAAAGGCAGAAATTAATAGAAACTTGGACTCCATACTTAAAGAAATTATTCAGCAAAATTGCCCTGAAGTTCTACAACAAGAGGGTAATATAGACATTGAAAGAATCCATAGATCACCCTCTACACTGGACGCAGAAAAGTCAACACCAAGGAATACAATAGCCAAATTGAAGAGCTTTCAAGTAAAAGAAAAAATCTTACAAGAAGCCAGAAAGAGACAATTCAAATATCAAGGAGCACCAATAAGGATCACACAGCATTTGGCAGTCTCACACGCTAAAAGACCGCAAGGCTTGGAATACAATATTCAGAAAGACAAAAGAGCTGGGCCTTCAGCCACGAATCAACTACCCATCGAAACTGACTATATACTTCCAGGGGAAAGTATGAGCATTCCACAAAATTGAAGATTTCCAAGTTTTTGCACAAAAGAGACCAGGACTAAATGGAAAGTTTGATACCCAACCACAAAAATAAAGAGAAACATGAAAAGGTAAATAAGAAACAGAGGGAAAAGAAAAAAAACTCAATCTTTTAAACTTGACTCGTTAAGGGCTTAAATAAGATCTAATCATCTGTATTACTAGGTGGAGAAATGCTATGTATAATTCTCTGTAGTGAACTCTATTCACTATTATAATATTCACTATTATAGCAACCAGAAGAATAATTCATAGTGAGAGGACAGGATACTAAATGGTCTAAGATGACATGGGGGTGGGAAAGGGTGGGGGGGAATAGTAGGGGACACCAAAAAAAATCTGAGTAAATAAGAAAAATAGGATATTCTATTACACACAAAGAGGGCATTGGAAGGGGAGGGGATAAATACTATCATAAGAAGGAGAGGAAGAGAGCTTTAAGAGGTAATAATCAAACCTTACTCTCAGTGTAATCAACCCGGAGAGGGAAGAGTAGTTTTATTATCCATTCAGTTAAAAAACTGTATCTAAACCTACTGAGAAAGTCAGAAGGGATAAACCAAAAGGAGTAGGGGAGTGGGGGGGTGAAAAAAGGGAGGGGAGAAGAAGGGGGAGGGAATTCATTAGGCTTTTAAAAAACAAAAATAGGGGAATAACAAGGGAGGGGGCAGAAAGGGAAGTCAATCAAGGGAGGGAATAAGGGATACCGGCTCAAAGCAAACCACTGCTTTAAAAGAAAATAGTGTAAGAAGAAGGGGTTGGTCTAGGGGAGGATAAAAAATGTCACTGAATGCACAACTAAGAATTGTAACTCTGAATGTGAATGGGATGAACTCGCTCATAAAATGGAAACAAATAGCAGAGTGGATCAGAAACCAAAATCCTACCATATGTTGTCTACAAGAAACACATATGAGGCGAGTAGACACACACAAGTTCAAGGTTAAGGGCATGAGCAAAATCTTTTGGGCGTCAAATGAGAAAAAGAAGGCAGGAGTGGCTATTATGATCTCTGACAAAGCCAAAGTAAAAATAGATATGATTAAAAAAGACAAGGAAGGTCATTACATCCTGATTAAAGGCAGTATAAACAATGAGGAAATAACACTGCTCAATATATATGCACCAAGTGGTATAGCATCCAAATTCATAAAGGAGAAACTGGCAGAGCTCAAGAAGGAAATAGATAGTAAAACCATAATAGTGGGAGATCTAAATATTCCTCTTTCAGATCTAGATAAATCAAACCAAAAAATAAATAAGAAAGACTTAAGAGAGGTGAATGAAGTCCTAGAAAAATTAGATTTAACTGATATGTAGAGAAAAATAAATAGGGACAAAAAGGAATACACCTTTTCAGCTGCACATGGTACATTTACAAAGATTGACCATGTAATAGGGCATAGAATCATTGCAAACAAATGCAAAAGAGCAGAAATAATAAATGTAACCTTCTCAGATCATAATGTGATAAAATTAATAATTAGTAAGGGCACCTGGACAGGCAAATCAAAAACCAATTGGAAATTAAACAATATGATTCTCCAAAACCAAATTGTCAAAGAAGAAATCATAGAAACAATCAACAATTTCATTGAAAAAAATGACAATGATGAGACATCCTACCAAACTCTGTGGGATGCAGCCAAGGCAGTAGTCAGGGGGAAATTTATATCCTTGAGTGCATATATTAACATATTAAGGAGGGCAGAGATTAATGAATTGAGTATGGAACTCAAAAAATTAGAAAGCGAGGAAATAAAAAACCCCCAGATGAAAACTAAATTAGAAATACTAAAAATTAAGGGAGAAATTAATAAAATTGAAAGTAAAAGAACTATTGAATTAATAAATAAGACTAGAAGCTGGTATTTTGAAAAAACAGATAAAATAGACAAAGTACTAGTCAATCTAATAAGAAAAAGGAAAGAAGAAAACCAAATTGACAGTATTAGAGATGAAAAGGGAGACCTCACCTATAATGAAGGTGAAATTAAGGCAATCATTAAGAACTATTTCGCCCAATTATATGGCAACAAATATAACAATTTAGGAGATATGGGTGAATATTTACAAAAATATAAATTGCCTAGATTAACAGCAGAAGAAATAGAATACCTAAATAATCCCATATCAGAAATAGAAATTGAACAAGCCATTAAAGAACTCCCTAAGAAAAAATCGCCAGGGCCTGATGGATTCACAAGTGAATTCTATCAGACATTCAAAGAGCAACTAATTCCAATACTATACAAATTATTTGATATGATAAGCAAAGAAGGAGTCCTACCAAATTCCTTTTATGACACAAATATGGTACTGATTCCAAAGCCAGGTAGACCAAAAACAGAGAAAGAAAACTATAGACCAATCTCCCTAATGAACATAGATGCAAAAATCTTAAATAGAATATTAGCAAAAGACTCCAGCAAGTAATTAAGAAGGTCATCCACCATGATCAGGTGGGATTTATACCAGGAATGCAAGGATGGTTCAACATTAGGAAAACCATCCACATAATTAACCATATCAACAGTCTAACAAACAAAAATCACATGATTATCTCAATAGATGCTGGAAAAGCCTTTGACAAAATACGGCATCCATTCCTATTGAAAACATTGAAAAGTATAGGAATAGAAGGACCCTTCCTAAAAATAATAAACAGTATATACCTAAAACCATCAACGAGCATCATATGCAATGGGGATAAATTAGAAGCCTTCCCAATAAGATCAGGAGGGAAACAAAGATGCCCA
The DNA here is from genome assembly GCF_016433145.1 of Gracilinanus agilis. Lineage (NCBI taxonomy): Eukaryota > Metazoa > Chordata > Mammalia > Didelphimorphia > Didelphidae > Gracilinanus > Gracilinanus agilis. Next base: position 530,553,532 of record NC_058131.1, on the reverse strand, counting down.
TTATCACCTCTATTATTCAACATAGTACTAGAAACACTAGCAATAGCAATTAGAGAAGAAAAAGAAATTGAAGGTATCAAAATAGACAATGAGGAGACTAAGCTATCACTCTTTGCAGATGATATGATGGTATACTTAAAAAAATCCTAGAGAATCAACTAAGAAGCTAGTAGAAATAATCAACAACTTAACAAAGTGGCAGGATACAAAATAAATGCACATAAATCATCAGCATTTCTATATATTTCCAACACATTAGAGCAGCAAGTGGCAGAAAGAGAAACACCATTTAAAATCACCCTAGACAATATAAAATACTTGGGAATCTATCTACCAAAACAAACACAGCAATTATATGAAAACAACTACAAAACACTTTACAAACAAATAAAATTGGATCTCAACAATTGGAAAGCCATTAATTGCTCATGGGTAGGACGAGCTAACATAATAAAAATGACCATTCTACCCAAATTAATTTACCTATTTAGCGCCATACCTATCAAATTACCAAAAAACTTCTTTACTGAATTAGGAAAAACTATAACAAATTTCATTTGGAATAACAAAAGATCAAGAATATCAAGGGAAATAATGAAAAAAATGTTAAGGAAGGGGGCCTAGCAGTACCAGATATTAAACTATACTATAAAGCAGCAGTCATCAAAACAATATGGTACTGGCTAAGAGACAGAAGGGAGGATCAGTGGAATAGACTTGGGGTTAATGATGTCAGCAAGACAGTATATGATAAACCCAAAGAGCCCAACTTTTGGGACAAAAATCCACTATTTGACAAAAATCCACTATTTGACTGGAAAAATTGGAAAACAATATGGGAGAGATTAGGTTTAGATCAAGATCTCACACCCTACACCAAGATAAATTCAGAATGGGTGAAAGACTTAAATATAAAGAAGGAAATTGTAAGTAAATTAGGTGAACACAGAATAGTATACTTGTCAGATCTCTAGGAAAGGAAAGATTTAAAAACCAAACAAGAGTTAGAGAAAATTACAAAATGTAAAATAAATAATTTTGATTATATTAAATTAAAAAGTTTTAGTACAAAGAAAAACAATGCAACCAAAATCAGAAGGGAAACAACAAACTGGGAAAAAATCTTTATAACAAAAAATTCTGACAGAGGTCTAATTACTCAAATATTCAAGGAGCTAAATCAATTGTATAAAAAATCAAGCCATTCCCCAATTAATAAATGGGCAAGGGACATGAATAGGCAATTTTCAGATAAAGAAATCAAAAGTATCAATAAGCACATGAGAAAGTGTTCTAAATCTCTAGTAATTAGAGAAATGCAAATCAAAACAACTCTGAGGTACCACCTCACACCTAGCAGAATGGCTAAAATGATAGCAGGGGAGAGTAATTAATGTTGGAGGGGATATTGCAAAATTGGGATGTTAATGCACTGCTGGTGGAGTTGTGAACTGATCCAACCATTCTGGCTGGCAATTTGGAACTATGCCCAAAGAGTCATTAAAGAATGCCTGCCCTTTGATCCAGCAATACCATTGCTGGGATTATACCCCAAAGAGATCATAGATAAACAGACTTGAACAAAAATATTTATAGCTGCGCTCTTTGTGGTGGCAAAAAACTGGAAAGCAAGGGTATGCCCTTCAATTGGGGAATGGCTAAACAAACTGTGGTATATGCTGGTGTTGGAATACTATTGTGCTAAAAGGAATAATAAACTGGAGGACTTCCATGTGAACTGGAATGACCTCCAGGAATTGATGCAGAGTGAAAGGAGCAGAGCCAGAAGAACATTGTACACAGAGACTGGTATACTGTGGTAAATCGAATGTAATGGATGTCTGTACTAGCAGCTATGCAATGACCCAGGACAATTCTGAGGGATTTATGGAAAGGAACACTACCCACATTCAGAGGAAGAACTACAGGAGTGGAAACACAGAAGAAAAACAACTACTTGGACACTTGGGTTGATGAGGTCATGATTGGGGATGTAGACCTGAAAAGACCACATCCATGTAACTATCAATATTGTGTAAATAAGTCTTGACTGACCACACATAATAAAACCAGTGGAAATGCAAATTGGCTACAGTGGATGGGGGCGGGGGATTGAGGGGGTGAAGGGAAAAGTAAAAACATGACTTATGTAACCATGGAAAATGTTTCTAAAACTAAAAAAAATTATTTAAAAAATAAATAAATAAAGGGTTAATACTGTTCCCCGTTGTCCAGGAATGCAGCTACAGCCAAGGCCAAAACTTTAGCAAGGAGCAATTCAACCCTGAGAAAAATACTCCCAACTTGTCTTTCTGATAAGAACCAGTCAAAATTCAGCCTTGGCCTTGGTCTATTCTGAAGCCAATGTTTTGTGTTTTGATGTGACATAATTTGTAACTTCTGCGCATCTGCAACGTTTCAGGGGGGTTCTTTTGTGTGAAATGAGTCTTGAAATATATATAATAAACTCCATGCTCCTGGAGGCAGAGCTGGAAGCATGAGGTAAAAGACAACTCCCTTGTCCTGTCCTTATTTCGTTATCAACCAAACTGTCCTTATCAGATTATCAGAGATGATAAAAAAAATGCTGGACACCATTCCACAGGATTGCTGTAAGTATCAAATGAGATGAGCTACATAAAATACTTTGTAAAGTTGGAAGGGCTTCTGTGAGCTACTATTATTTTTATAATTAATTTGTATAAATTATATTTTATCATTATTTACAAAGGCCCTTCTATTTATTTGTTTGTTTGTTTGTTTATTTGTTTTAAACCCTTACCTTCCATCTTGGAGTCAAAGACTGTGTCTTGGAGTCATAAGACTGTGTATTGGCTCCAAGGCAGAAGAGTGGTAAGGGTAAGCAATGAGGGTCGAGTGACTTGCCCAGGGTCACACAGCTGGGCATCATCTGAGGCCAGATTTGAACCTAGGACCTCCCATCTCTAGGCCTGACTCTCAATCCACTGAGCTACCCAGCTGCCCCCAGAGGCCCTTCTATTTAAGTTTGCATTTTGAACTGTGTATTTCTGCCTCAGACTCATCAATAGGTTCCTTGAATTAGAGAAATAAGATTCCTTTCAGCTACTGGCAACTCCTATCTGTTTTCAAATCACCTAGCTTGACTTTACAAGATTTTAAAAGACTAATACTTTTTAGCCATTCCTTAATCAACAGACATTTATTTCTAGTTCTCAGCTTCTACTAAAAGTGCTGCTGTAAATATTTTGATGTGTAAAGGGTCTTTCTTTTTATCACTAATCTCTCTGGGATATGTGTCCAGCAGTGGAATCTTTGGATCAAAAAACATGAACACTTTAGTTATTTTCTTCACATAAATTCAGGGTGTGGAAAATATGTCATACCAGTTCAATTTATTGGTTAGTTTTGCTGAACTATTTCTCCTCCATTTTTATTCTTTGTAATAAAAGACATTTTAGAGGGGACTACACTGGAAATTGCTGATGATATAAAAAGATGTTCAAAAAAGATTATTTTTTTAATGGCCTTTTGCTCTGAACTAGGATGTCATTTGGTTGATTTGATCAAACATAGGCCACTGAGAGCACATAAGCTATGGACACTGACCTTGAACCTATGGCAGCTTTCAGGGGCCCATCGCAGCAGAAAGCTATACTATTATAAACAGGATGTAGCAGAAATCTAGAAAGAAATTTTGCTGTACTTAGATTCTAATTATGTTTTTATGAAAGACTCAAATGTTATGTTTTTATGAAAGACTCAAATGATTATTCACTAGCATCTACATATTAAACATTTTCAGAGATATTCATGAGGTATTTATATGCTAATCTGAAATCCCCACCCCCACCCCAGGCTAATTGGAGGCTACTTAGCTTTAGTTTATAAATCCCAAAAAGTATTTTAAAAACCAATTCATAAGGTCCACAACAGATATTTTCCATTCATAGTTAACACTTTATATGTTATTAGATCTAAGTATAACAAAATGAAAAGCATCTTGTATTTAGAATACAAAGACAAGAACCCAAGGTTTGGCTGTTGGCCATGTAATTTTGAAATTCTCACTAACACTTCTTCTAAGCTTCAATTTTCTCATCATAGGGATAATTATGCTTGCATTACCTACCTCACAGAGTTATTGTGAGGAAAGGACTTTGTAAAGCATTCTATGAAGGTGAAATCGTTTTTTTAATTTTTTTTTCCAGATTGCTTGTTGATACAATTTTTATTGTTCATTTTCTGACATTTTGCAATCTATGTTCCCTTCCTCCCACCCCACTCCCCTCATCAAGAAGTTGTACATACATCATCATATAATATATATTTCCCTGTTTATCATCTTGTGAAACATAGTATTCTTATAAAAATGTTAAATAACATGATCATTTTTTTTCTGTGATTCACAGACTTGCAGCTAAAAGGAAACTTCAAGACCCATAAGGGAGGTCAGGTGACTTGCCCAACACCAAACCAGTAATAAGGATTTAAATTCAGGCTCCATATTCCACACCATACTCTTTTTTAATACCACACTTAGTCTGGCACTTAGCAAACAGACATTGTCTCTTGCCAAGACTATACAGAAAACCTCACACTGGCCGAACCTGCCAGAGTATGCACTGGGAACTTAGCTTTTGAGTAAAAGGATCATGCTCATTCAATTCATGATGAAGAATTCGAGGAGGTTTTTAATGTCCAAATACCAAACATATGAATGAAAAGATTTGGTTTTGTTTTAAATGGGCTAAAATAAGGTTGGAAACTGCCATCCAAACCCAAGCCCATATATGAGATAACATGTAAAAAGTATTGAGAAAACCGTAGGGCACTATATAAACACCAGACGTTATTTCTTTATTTCTAGTAGCAATTAAGTGAAAAACTTTAAGAGGGTGTCAAGGAAAACTTTATTAGGCAAAAATCATCATATGAGCTCTTTCAAATGTAGAAAAGAAAAGAGGTAAGAAAATTATCAGGGTATTTTCTTTACTTTGTTCACAATTGTTCATTTTAAGAATTTTAATTTGATGCTGCCACCTGCTGGACAAATTTTATATTCAAACTTCATAAAAATATTAAGTACTTCATCTTTTCATTGCAATGAAAATGGGATCATCCATGATACTATAAAATATTAAGGGTTTTGAAAATGTATATGCTGGGGTAGCCAGTAGCTAATTAAACAGAAAGCCAGGTCTAGAGATAGGAGGTCCTGAGTTCAAATATGGCCCCCTCAGATACTTCCTAGATGTGACAAGTTGCCTAGCCCTTACTGTTCTTCTGCCTTGAAACCAATATTTAGTAATGATTCTGAATATGTGAATTTTAACTCTATTGCTATGATTAAAAATAGCAGCAGGAAATTTTAGCAAAGAAACTATCTCTTAAAGAAAGGAACAGAGTATACCACAAAGGTTCTCATTAAACTCTAACATTCAGCAGAACAATTTTCATTCTCTGTAGATGTGAGCCAATCAGAACTAAAACAATGCAATTAGGACAGCACTAGAGAGATTAAAGTGTCAATGAGAATTAGGTTAAGGAAAATCTTTGACTATAAACACTCAGAATGAACAAAATAAATATCCCAAATAATAACTCCTGGGAATGTCATAGTCAAGTTCAAGAGCTTCCAGGCCAAGGAGAAAATACTGCAAGCAGCCAGAAAGAAACAATTCGAATATCATGGAGCACCAGTCAGGATTACACAGGATCTGGCAGCTTTCACACTGAAGTACTTCAAGGCTTAGAATATGATATTCCAGAAGGGTAGAGAACTGGGTCTACAATCAAGAATCACCTACCCATCAAAACTGAGTAGGGAGGGCAGCTGGGTAGCTCAGTGGATTGAGAGCCAGGCCTAGAGACAGGAGGTCCTAGGTTCAAATCCAGCCTCAGACACTTCCCAGCTGTGTGACCCTGGGCAAGTCACTTGACCCCCATTGCCCACCCTTACCACTCTTCCACCAAGGAGCCAATACACAGAAGTTAAGGGTTTAAAAAATAAAAAAATAAAAATAAAAAAAAATACTGAGTAGGGAAAATATGGGCATTTAATAAAATAGAAGATTTCCAAGCATTCCTTAGGAAAAGACGAGAATTAAATTAAAAATTTGATGTCCAAATACAAAACTCAAGAGAACCATAAAAAGGTAAATAAGAAAAAATTTAAGGACTTCAATGGCATTGAATTGATTATATTACTATATGGAAAAATGATATCTGTAACTCTTAAAAATTGTTTTCATTATCATAGTAGATAGAAGAAATATGCATAGGCAGAGGATGTGATATTCAGCTATTTAGGATGATATGTAAAAAAATTAGGGGGGGGAAAAGAGAATTGTACTAAGAGAAATGCAAAGGAAGAGGTAAAATGGTGTAAATTATACCACATAAAAAGGTATGTGGGTGGGGGGAGAATACTATTATAAGAAAGGGAGGTTACAGGTAATACTTAAACCTTACTCTCATTGAAATTGTCTCAGAGAGATGTATTGGGGTATAGAATCCTATCTTACGCTATAGAGAAATAGAAGGGGAATAAGAAAGGGGACTGCTGGGAAGGAGAGTTAAATAAGGGAGGGAAAAGTTAGGGGGGTAGGATTAAAAGATCCTAAAGAGGCACATTCACAAATATTGATCATGTTATAGGGCATAGAATCATTGCAAACAAATGCAAAAGAGCAGAAATAATAAATGTAACATTCTCAGATCATAATGCAATAAAAATAATAACTAGTAAGGGCACCTGGACAGGAAAATCAAAAACTAATTGAAAATTAAATAATATGATTCTCCAAAACCAATTTGTCAAAGAAGGAATCATAGAAACAATCAACAAAATTTCATTGAAAAAAATGACAATGATGAGACATCCTACCAAATTCTGTGGGATGTAGCCAAGGCAGTACTCAGGGAAAAATTTATATCCTTGAGTGCATATATTAACAAATTAAGGAGGGCAGAGATTAATGAATTGGGCATGCAACTCAAAAAATTAGAAAGCGAGCAAATTAAAAATCCCCAGATGAAAACTAAATTAGAAATACTAAAAATCAAGGGAGAAATTAATAAAATTGAAAGTAAAAGAACTATTGAATTAATAAATAAGACTAGAAGCTGGTACTTTGAAAAAACAGATAAAATAGACAAAGTACTGGTCAATCTAGTAAAAAAAAGGAAAGAAGAAAATCAAATTGACAGTATCAAAGATGAAAAGGGAGACCTCACCTCTAATGAAGGGGAAATTACGGCAACAAATATAACAATTTAGGAGATATGGATGAATATTTATAAAAATATAAACTGCCTAGATTAACAGCAGAAGAAATAGAATACCTAAATAATCCCATATCAGAAAAAGAAATTGAACAAGCCATCAAAGAACTCCCTAAGAAAAAATCGCCAGGGCCTGATGGATTCACAAGTGAATTCTATCAGACATTCAAAGAGCAACTAATCCCAATACTATACAAATTATTTGATATGATAAGCAAAGAAGGAGTCCTACCAAATTCCTTTTATGAACCAAATATGGTACTGATCCCAAAGCCAGGGAGATCAAAAACAGAGAAAGAAAACTACAGACCA
>NC_058131.1:530508459-530540965 GCF_016433145.1 Gracilinanus agilis | reverse complement strand
GGTCTAGATCAACATCTCATACCCTACACCAAGATAAATTCAGAATGGGTGAACAACTTGAATATAAAGAGGGAAACTATAAATAAGTTAAGTGAACACAGAATAGTATACTTGTCAGATCTCTGGGAAAGGAAAGACTTTAAAACCAAGCAAGAGTTAGAGAAAATTACAAAATGTAAATTAAATGGTTTTGATTATATTAAACTAAAAAGCTTTTGTACAAACAAAAACAATGTAGTCAAAATCAGAAGGGAAACAACAAATTGGGAAAAAATCTTTATAATGAAAAACTCTGACAGGGGTATAATTACTCAAATATACAAGGAGTTAAAGCAATTGTATAAAAAATCAAGCCATTCCCCAATTGATAAATGGGCAAGAGACATGAATAGACAATTTTCAGGTAAAGAAATCAAAAGTATCAATAAGTACATGAGAAAGTGTTCTAAATCTCTAGTAATTAGAGAAATGCAAATCAAAACAACTCTGAGGTATCACCTCACACCTAGCAGATTGGCTAAAATGAAAGAAGGGGAGAGTAATGAATGTTGGAGGGGATGTGGCAAAATTGGGACATTAATGCATTGCTGGTGGAGCTGTGAACTGATCCTGCCATTCTGGCTGGCAATTTGGAATCATGCTCAAGGGGCTATAAAAGAATGCTTGCCCTTTGATCTAGCCATACCATTGCTGGGTTTGTACCCCAAAGAGATCATAGATAAACAGACTTGTACGAAAATATTTATAGCTGCACTTTTTGTGGTGGCAACAAACTGGAAAAGGAGGGTATGACCTTCAATTGGGGAATGGCTGAACAAACTGTGGTATATGCGGGTGATGGAATACTATTGTGCTAAAAGGAATAATAAACTGGAGGAGTTCCAGGCGAACTGGAGAGACCTCCAGGAACTGATGCGGAGCGAAAGGAGCAGAGCCAGAAGAACATTGTACACAGAGACTGATATACTGTGGTAAAATTGAATGTAATGGACCTCTGTACCAGCAGCAATACAATGACCCAGGACAATTCTGAGGGATCTACGGTAAAGAACGCTGCCCACATTCAGAGGAAGGACTGCAGGAGAGGAAACATATAAGAAAAACAACTGCTTGAACGCATGGGTCGGGGTGGACATGATTGAGGGTGTGGACTCGAAACTACCACACCAATGCAACTACTAACAATTTGGAAATAGGTCTTGATCAAGGACACATGACAAAACTAGTGGAAATGTGCATCGGCCATGGGTGGGGGGAAAGTGGGGGGTGAAGGGGAAAGTAGGAGCATGAATCATGTAACTATGTTAAAAATGAATATTAATAAATGTTTAAATTTAAAAAAAAAAGATCCTAAAGAGATGTACGAGGGGAATAAGAAGGGAGCTGCTGGGAAGGAGAGTTAAATAAGGGAGGAGGAAAGGGGGACTGATTAAAAGCAAAATACCAGTGTAGAGGGAAAGAGTGAAAGAAGAAAGGGTGATTAAAAGAAAAAATCAAAATGGAGAATACACAGATGGTAATCATAACTGTGAATGTGAATGGAATGAACTCATCCATAAAACAGAAGCAGATAAAGTAGATTAAAAACCAAAATCCCACCATATGTTGTTTATAAGAAATAAACGTGAGTCAGGAAGACTCGCTGGGTAAAGGTAAGAGGCTGGAGCAGAATTTATTGGGCATCAACTGAGAAAAAGAAGGCAGGAGTACCAATCACAATCTCTGACAAAGCTAAAGCATAAAAAGATCTGATTAAAAGAGGTAAGGAAGGTAATTACATCCTAAAAAAAGGCAGTATAGACAATGAAGAACTATCATATATACACCAAAGGATATAGCATCCAGAATATTAAAGGAGAAACTATTCGAGCTTAAAGAAGGAATTGATAGTAAAACTATACTAGTGGGGGACTTCAACCTTCCCCTATCAGACCTAGATGAATCTAAACAAAAAATAAATGAGAAAGAAGTTAGGGAAGTGAATGAAATGTTATAAAAATTAGAGTTAACAGATATCTAGAGAAAAATGAACAGGGATAAAAGAGGAATATACCTTTTCAGCGGCACATAGTACATATTCAAAGATTGATCATATACTAGGGCAGTGATGGGCAAACTACTCCCCATGGGCCAGATCCAGGCTGTAGTTTTCCCATCACTGCCTCAAGCAATTCCCTAATCACTACATCTGGATGTGGGGGTGTAGTGATTAGGGAAATGTTTATGGTAATGATGGGCAAACTACAGCCTGGATCTGGCCCTGGAGGAATAGTTTGTCCATCACTGTACTAGGGCATGAAAACATTACAAATAAATGCATAAAAGCAGAAATAATAAATGTAAATTTTTCAGATCATAATGCAATAAAAATTATAATTAGTAAGGGTTCATGGAGGAGCAAATTAAAAATTAATTGGAAATTAAATAATCTAATTCTCCAAAACTGGTAGGTGAAAGAACAAATCACAGAAACGATTACCGATTTCATTAAAGAGAATGACAATGAGGAGACAACAAATAAATATCTATGAGATACAGCCAAAGCAGTACTCAGGGGAAAAAAAATGTGTATCTCTGTGTGCCTATATCAGCAAGTAACTAAAAAAAAAAAAAAAAAAAAAAAAAAACTCGAAAAGAACAAATTAAAAATCCTCAGCTAAAGACCAAATTGGAAATCCTAAAAATTAAAGGAGAAATTAATAATATTGAAAGTAAAAGAATTATTAAACTAATAAATAATACCAGAAGCTGGTATTTTGAAAAAAACAAATAAAATAAAGTAATGGTTAGTCTAATTTTAAAAAAGAAGAGAATCAAGTTAATAGTATCAAAAATGAAAAAGGCAATCTCACCTGTAATGAAGAGGAAATTAAGACAATTATTAAGAGCTACTTTGCCCAATTATATGACAATAAATATAACAGTCTAAGTGAAATGGACAAATATTTACCAAAATATAAATTGCCTAGATTAACAAAAGAGCACATAGAATACTTAAATAATCCCGTAACAGAAAAAAAATAAATAAATAAAACAAGCCATCAAGGAACTCACTAAGAAAAAATCCCCAGGGCCAGATATATTCACAAGTGAATTCTATCAAATATTTAAAGAACAACTAATCCCAATACTATGCAAACTATTTGTCAAAAATAAGCAAAGAAAGAGTCTTACCAAATTCTTTTTATGACACAAATATGGTACTGATTCCCAAGGCAGGAAAACCAAAAACAAAGGAAGAAAACTATAGACGACCACATGAGTAAGTTCTTCAGCCTGGCTCTATGCCAGCTTCTGCAGCCACAATAAGGGGAAGAGAGAGAGAGGGCGGAGCTACACAAAACTTATATCCTCTATACATTAGCATATAAGGTAAGAAAGAACATGGGAAGCTGGAATTTAGAGACCTGGGGAGCAAAATCTAATTATACAGTAGGATGAGCTAATATAATAAAAATTACAATCTTACCTAAATTAATTTACTTATTCAGTGCCATACCTATCAAATTACCAAAAACCTTTTTTAAAGAACAAAGTTCATCTAGAAAAACAAAAGATCAAGAATTATCAAGTGAACTAATAAAAAAAATGTGTAGGAGGGGGAGCTAGCAGTACCAGATCAAACTGTACTATAAAGCAGTGGTCATCAAAACAGTTTGGTACTGACTAAGAGACAGAAGGATGCATCAATGGAAGAGCCTTGGAGTGAATGACCTCAGCAAGCTAGTGTTCGATAAACCCAAAGATTCCAGCTTTTGGGACAAGAACCCACTATTTGACAAAAACTTCTGGGAAAATTGGAAAACAGTATGGGAAAAATTAGGTTTAGATCAACATCTCACATCATATACTAACATAAATTTAAAATAGGTAAATGATTTAAATATAAAGAGGGAAATTATAAGTAAATTAAGTGAACATAGAATAGTATACCTGTCAGATCTATGGGAAAGGAAATAATTTAAAACCAAGCAAGAGAAAGAGAACATTACAAGATGTAAAATGAATAATTTTAACTATATTAAATTCAAAAGGTTTTGTACAAACAAAATCAATGCAACCAAAATAGAAGGGAAGCAACAAACTGGGGAAAATTTGTAACAAAAATCTCTGGCAAAGGTCTAATTTCTCAAATTTATAAGGAACTAAGTCGAACATACAAGAAATCAAGCCATTTCCCAATTGACAAATGGTCAAGGAATATGAATAGGCAGTTTTCAGATGAAGAAATAAAAACTATCAATAATCACATGAAAAATTGTTCTAAATCTCTCATAGAGAAATGCAAATCAAAAAAATGCCGAGAAACCATCTCACACCCAGAAAATTGGCCAATATGACCACAAAGGAAAATAGTAAATGTTGGAGGAGACATGGCAAAATTGGGACACTAATTAGCATTGCTGGTGGAGTTGTGAATTGATCCAACCATTCTGGAAGGCAATTTGGAATCATGCCAAAAGGCCTTTAAAAGAATGACCCTTCAATCCAGCAATATTACTACTAGGTTTGTACCACAAAGAGATAATTAAAGAAAGTTGTACAAAAATATTCATAGCTGCACTCTTTGTAGTGATAAAAAATTGGAAAATATGGGGATGTCCCTCAATTAAGGAATGGCTGAACAAATTGTGGTATATGATGGTGATGGAATACTATTGCACTATAAAGAATGATGAAACAGTTCATTTCTATTTGAACTGGAAAGACTTTCATGAACTGAGGCAGAGTAAATGAGCAGAACCAAGAGAACACTGTACACAGTAACTGAAACAACGCAGAACAATCAAATGTAATCGACTTTGCTACTAGTAGCAATGCAATGATCCAGGACAATCTCAATGAACTTATGAGAAGAATGCAATCCATATCAAGAGAAAGAACTGTGGGAGTAGAAATGCAGAAGAAAAACACATAATTTATCACTTGTATAAATATGGGTATATGATTTAGGGTTTTGGTTTTAAAAGATTACTCTACTGCAAAAATGAATAATATGGGGAAAAAATAAATAAAAGTCCAAAAAAAAACAATGAAAAAAAAAGGTGACTGATTTTAAGCTAAATACAAACACCACTTTTTTCTTAGTCCTCAAAAACTAAGCATATTTCATGGACTGCATCCCCCTCTCCTCATGTTTTGAAAAAAAAGACAACTTTTTTGAATACTGCGACTGAAAATGTTAAAAACTAGTTCACTGTAGCACTCCTTCCACAAGGATCTGTCTGCCCTTAGAATATCATGGTATAGAATATGCAGGAAATATTTCATGGCCTTTTAGAAGTTTTCTTTCTTTACTCTGAACTTGACAAAATCAACAAACATGAAAATGTCCACATATGTGCAAAGAGCAGAAAAAAGATTGTATGTTAAACCTTAAATATCACATACAAGTTTGATTCTTTGGATATCTATTAAATTTAACACTATAACATCAATACTGCCCTGTTTGTCTGTGTTACACTCTTCTAAACTTCCTTCTGCTCGCCTCCGAATATTCTTTACTATTTTATTGATTTTCTTTCTCTTTTCTTTGTTTTTAGGGAGAAAGAGGGTGAGGGGATCATTAATATCATTACTCCCTCCCTCATCCACCACAGGCGATCTTTCTAAAAAGGTTTCCTAATTAGAAAATGGAGTAAATAATAAGGGACACCTAGGTGGGGCTCTGTGGATAGAGACAGACCTACTGGACAGGAGGTTTTGGGTTCAAATATGACCTCAGGCACTTCCTACTGGCCAGTCACTTAACTCTAATTGCCTAGTCCTAAAGGCCCTTCTACCTTGGAACTGATACTTAGTATTAACACTAAGACAAAAGGTAAAGGTTTAAAAAATAAAAAAGCTAATAGTTAATGCCTTTTTCTAAACTAGAAATTGACATATTATTAAAAATCTGCATGCCAATACTGTCATGGTTCAGTTTCCTTGCTTGGAGTAAAGAATTTCTCTCAGTTCCAAGAAAATACTACATAAAAGTCTGGAAGGAAGCTTTTCAACCACCATCCTCGAAGCAGATTGATTTTTGCTCAATGGCCCTGTCACTGTTTAAGCTGTAAAAAGTAAAAACTTTAAGTTTGGAGGTTGGTTTGTTTGTTTTTTTGTGTTATACAGCCTTTCTTTTAGCATAACATTTCTTTTCATCAATGAACAGAACACATCAATTTAATACATATTGCTAAAAAAAATCCCCCAAATTAAAATTAGGTATTTAAGGCCAATTGGTTATCAATCATGTTGACGGAGAAAACCATTATTTAGGTGTTTCAAATGACCTAAACAGTAGCAAATTCAATTTCAGTGTGACACATCCTAGAATAAAATGCATCAACCAGAAGCTATATTCCAGTGGTTCCCAAACTTTTTTGGCCTACCATCCCCTTTCCGGAAAAAATATTACTTAGCGCCCCTGGAAATTAACTTTTTTTTAATTTTAATAGCAATTAATAGGAAAGATAAATGCACCTGTGGTCATCACCGCCCCCCTGGATCGCTGCAGCACCCACCAGGGGGCGGTAGCACCCACTTTGGGAATCACTGCTATATTCCGTTGACTTAAGTGAAGCTTTTCTGACAAGAGTCCAAATTCCCATTGCCCAAAGAGATCTTGAATCATCACTGTTGTATATAGCAAGCTTTTGTCAAGGTTAATCCAAACCCAAGTTGCTTCAAAGGGATATCCCCAATTCAGGGGCCATTAATCTGGTATCTATGAACCCCTGTGGACAGACTGCAATTTGAATGGGGAAAAATTTACCTTTTTATTTCCACTAATTTGAAACTGAAACTAGCATTCTCTTCTATGTATGAATATAGACAGCAATAATGTTCACACTATTATTAAAAAATAACATTTAACTATAACTTGACTGTTTTAAAAGTATTATTCATGTTATTTACTGTATCAATAAAGAAGCATATATGTTATCTAGAAATTTAAAAAAATTTTGGTAACTTTTAATATCTTAAATCTTATTTTAATTAATTTTTAACTTTAAATTTTTGGTAATGTTAATATTTTAGTATAATTGGTTTTCTTTACAATCCTATATATTTTAAGTTAGGCATTTAAAAACATGATTCCAAAAAAGGGTCCAAAGGCTTCATCTAACTGACAAAGGGTCCATGACACAAGAAAAAGCAAAGAATCTCTGACCAAGAAGGATCTGGGGAGTCTGAAATCACTCAACAAAAATGTTTTAAAAGTCTAATATGATCATGGTACTTTTGCTAGGGGCTAATAATACAAACATAAAAATAATACATTCCCTTGCTTCAAGGAGCTTATATTTGACTGGAAAGCATTCTAGGTAATCTATAAAGTTGAAGTTTCACTATGGAAATAAGCTATTCATAGAAATATCAGAGTAAAACCAAAGGATTCCTAACAAGGCCATTCCTCCACATAGTCAGAGAAGATGGCCGCCTGTCCCCAGGAATCATCCTGCCTTCAAGGTATCAAACTCTGGCCCAGTGCCTGAAATTCCTAAAGGAAGAGTCAATTAATTAAGGCACTGTGAAAATAGAACTATATTAGAGGAATTAATCTAATACTTGGATTAATCATATTGGCTAACCTCAGAAAGAAGAGCTGTAAGGGAACAGGATGGCAGGAAGGGGAGCTGACAAGTGAAGAGTTTGCCTTGGGGAGTACTTCAGAGCCCCAAGTAATTAGTTAGGAGAAAATGAGGACACTTAAGGTCTAAGTAAAGGGGGCCTCCCAATAGAGAAGTACACAAGAGAAAAAAATCACCAATATTTATATAGCTTTTTAAGGTTGACAAAGCTCTTTCCTTACAACAAGCCTGTGAAGTAGGTGGTACAAGGATTATTATCCCAGTTTTATAGATGAGGAAAACTGAGGATCTGAAAGGTGAAATGCTTTGACCATGATTGCAAAGCACATATCTATGGTGAAACTCAAACCAAAGCCTCCTGACTAACCATCTAAAGCTCTATTCTCTGTATGTACCATCAGTTTGCTTCTCTGGGATATCATAGGAGGAATATTTATCCTGCTTTCCAATTTTGCACACTGATATCTATGGATCCTTAGGTATCCACCCTTAACTAAACCAGACTCTTGGTGATCCTGAACAATTTAGGTTAATGTGGCTAAAATATTTCCCTAAAGAAAAGGTCAACCATCACTTGTTAATTTTTCAGTTTTCTAGTTATATGTACATTTGGTTCAAATTAATTTCTGTTATAAAAGTTTTTTTTTTTAAAAATCACCTTTCTTACTTACCAGTTGTCCCTTCTGAAGAAGATGCCAGAGACAAAAATTTTTTGGTATTTTCTATCTCCTCATTATTCTGTATAGCATCAAAATTAGGATTAGTCTAACAAAAGAAAGAGAAAGTCTGAACACAGGAAATAAGTAGGGCGTTTCTATCTTATTTTTAAAATAATAACAATGTTTCCTGAATGGTTCAGAAATTTTAAATGTTCTAAATATTCCTTGTTCTAGCAATTTTTCTGCCACTGTGAGAATATTACACCAGTGATTTCAAATAGAGGCAAAGGTATATTTCTTTCATTATACAATTACCATTCCTTTTTTCCAACTATGTCCTTCTCAGGTCAAGTAAATAATTTCTCCATCTTGCCTGCAGTTACCTACAGCTAATAAATAACCTAGAAGTACACTATCTGATTAGAATTCCAAACATTTCATGGTCTGAAACTATAGTGTATTTATATACAACCATTTCCAAAAGCTATTCAAGCTAGCTAAAACTCAGAGAATCAGTGGAAATAAGATGAAAATAAATAACTGACTAGGTCTGTCTACTAAAACATATCATTTTCCTTGACCAATTAATCATTTGCTATTTTCATGTATTATAGGTGATCCCTATTCTCCCACACTTAATCCAAAGGAAATATTAGCTTTCAAAAGTTTATTATTAATTATATTATTTTTAATTAAATAAAATAACATTTGCTGAGACCAGCCAAGTGATTTAAAAGAGCTTCTTCAAAAATAATTAAATCTATTACTATAATATCACATTGTTTCTTCCTCTGGCATTAGAAATTCTTTCCTTGGATTACAAAAGTCCAGAAGGGAAGCAGTAAGCACAAAGGAGCAAGCAAAAACACTATTACAGAGTCTGAGGTACCAAGGATGCCAAGAAAAGTTAGGTCAACAAGTATTTATTAAGTACCTCCTAAGTGGCCAACATTGTACCAAGTACTGTGAGAGAAAAAGAAAAAAGTAATGTTCTTTTTAAAAAAACCTTACCTTCTAACTTAGAATCAATACTGTATATTGGTTCCAAGGCAGAGAACCAGTAAGAGCTAACCAATGGGAGTTAAATTACTTGCCCAGGGTCACACAGCTATTAAGTATCTGAAGCCCAATTTGAACCCAGGATCTCCTATCTCTGGGTCTGGCTCTCAATCCACCAAGACACCTAACTGCCCATAATGTTCTTTTTCTTAAGGACACATTAGTATCTTAATGAAAATGAAAAACCAATACTGAAGACAACTGCAAAATTTAACAATACAATATTCTATAACTGGAAATTTAGACAAAAATAGGATCAATACAGGTTGGGATGTCCAAGTGGAAATATCCAGGACATATGGTCTGAGAGCTTGGGTGAGAAGTCAAGACAAGAGCAAGAGATTTATTTGATGGCTAAAATCTCCATAATAGAATGGCACTCATGTACCCACCCACATTCATGAATCCAAAAACAGAGGCAAGGATGAAGTCTGTTTTGACTTTGCCCTGACTAGGGCTCTAATACTAGTACTCTAATACTAATACTCTAATACCTCTTGGTATATTAGAGATCTGACATCTAAGCCCTGACTCCACATGCTCCTGAACCTTATCCTAACCTCAGATGTCAAATAGTAAACAGTAAAAAGCCATATGATCTGGGAATATGAAGTGAACTTCTCATTCAATAAGCACCATCTCTAAAGACTCAAATTATTAATCTAAAGATTCAAATACAAAGGATTTTATCCTGAAAGCCAGTGATAAAAATAATTATAGTCTTTGAGAAATAAATAAAATACATATGCTTCAATGGATCCATGATCTCACTGATGTTATAAATTGCAATCCATGCATGCTTACTAATCCTATGGAATCCTTTTCCATGTCCTCCCATAAATCCTTCTCCTTTGATGATATGTCCAATTGCCTGGAGACCTTCTAATATTTCTGTGAGTACGAATGTAGCATTTGTGGTTGTCCATCTGTCATCTCTCACTCTTAATTACATGACTGGACTGTCTCTTTTGTTGACCAAACATTTCCTAGAAAACATTTTTCTTACACAAAAGTCACATTAAGTATAGGCAATGGCTTTTATAAACCTATGGGTTATCAATAATTTTGAGATTTGGAAACTGTTTTTTCAGGATTTTCAGACAAATGGCATCACTGAGAAAATGTTAGTTTAAAAAAATGTTATCCCAGGAAGTGATTTGGGGTCTTGGAAAATGTTTATAATTAACCAAATGCAATTGAACCTACTCTATTCCTTCTACTCAGTTCTAGTCCATCTGCACCACCATTCCAAGAAATATGTATTGATGTATTAACTCAGTGAACCACCTTTATAAAAGTGTGTCACCATCTGGACAATAAGCATTCTTCAGTTGTTTAGGAGTTTTCTCTGTGATTGTTAAGTCGGTTTCTTTTAAATTCTGATAGACCTAACTAAAAAGGTCCTGAAGTCTCATGGAATTTGATGTGAAGGGCCTTATCATCCACCACTCTTCCATATGATATCCTCCAGGACAGAGCTGAACTCAGTATTTTTCTCTGTGTTCTCTCTCATTGAATCTTGAAGTGAAGCAAACGTGCTCCATTAACAAAATATTTTTTGATCTTGTCATACGTGTAAATCTTGTGTGTGTGTGTGTGTGTGTGTGTGTGTGTATTATGTATCTGTGGCAAACTTCCTTGAAAAAGCTATTTACAACAGAGGCCTCCACTTTTCTTCTCATTCCACCATAACTATTCTCTCCAAAGTTAGCAACATTAATTACTCTCTTCTCTAGTTTTTTGAGGCATTACTCTCATCTCCTACCACCTCACTGCTCCTTTTAAGTCACCTTTGCTGAAGTTTCATCCAGATTATAGCCACTCTTCATAAGTGTCCCACAAGGCTCTGCCCTGAGCCCTTTTCTCTTCTCTCTTAATACTACACACTTCATGATCTCATCAGTTTGCATGATTTCAATTATCATCTCTATGCTGATGATTCTCAAGTCTACTCATCCAGCCCTAAACTCTCACTGACCTCCAATCTCCCATCTCCAACCACCAATAGTCAAACATTTCAAACTGAATGCCATGTAGACAGCTTAAATTCAACATGTCCAAAACAGAATTCATTATCTTCCCTGAAAAATCGTCCCCACTTCCAAACTTCCTTATTGTTGTACATCTCCCCAATCTCACAGATTTGCAACTTCCTCAATTCCTCATTATCTCTCATCCACATATACAATCTGTTGCCAAAGTGTGTTGGTTTCACCTTTGCAACATATATACCCATTTTCTCCTCTGATGTTTTCACCTCTCTGGACCAGGATCTCATCTACTGCTTGGATTCTTACAAAAGACTGTTGGTTGGTTTGCCTATTGCAAGTCTCTCCTCCAATCTATTCCATCCTCCATTCAGCTGTCAAAGCCTCTTTTCCCAAAGCATAGTTCCACGTCACCACTGCTACTCGATAAACTCCAATGGCTTTCTATCACCTCCAGGTTCAAATGTAAAATCTTCTGTTTGGCGTTCAAAGCCCTTCATTGCTTAGCTCACTTCTTACTCCACCCTATACCCTGGCTTCCTTGCTGTTCCTTGAACAAGTTCCTTCCATCTCTGAACTCCAGGCATTTTCACTGGCTGCACCCCCATCCATGGAATCTTCTCCCTGTTTTCTCCAACTCTAGGCTTCCTTAGCTTCCTTTAAGTTTAGCTAAGACTCCACCTTCTAAAAAAAGCCTTTCCCAATCCCTTCTAATTCTAGTGCTTTTCCTCTGCTATATATCCTACTTATCCTATAAACAGTTTGTTTGTGCAAAGTTGTTTGCATGTTGTTTCTCCCATTAGATTGTCAGATCCTCAAGGGTAAGAACTGTATTTTGTCTTTCTTGTATCCCAAGTGGTTAGCATAGTGCCTGGCAAATAGTAGGTACTTCATAAATGCTTATTAATTGACCACAAAGGATTCCAAATATCCATAATGCTTGGATCCACAAGATAGGCTTTCTCATTGGGAGAAATTTTCTGAACTATGACTCTAAGAAGTCTATGCATGAGACCTGCAGCATGACCACAGGACCCAGCATGCACTCTTTAATTGTAATGTATTACAGAACAGAGACATTAAAGAGGCGAAGGAGGAAAGGGGAGGCAAAGTGATAATATGCATATTATGTTAAACAATGGAAACAGAAGAAGGAGCCACCATATCTAGACCATACTAATGCCAATAAGAAATATGGCAAGCATCTCCAATATTCAGCAAGTTGCCATGTCAACAGAAATCAGTGCTCTCTAGATAGCTTGCCACTGTGTCAAGAAGCTAATACTTCCAAACTAGTGTGGACAAAAATTAATACCCTCTTGCTTGTTTTATGCCAAGATTAAAAGGGAAGTGAATAAGGGGATTATTTCAGACACTGATCTCCAACATCTGTGCCATGAGTTTGAAGTGATGTGACTCCAGCTACATTGAGAGAGAGGGATTTTATGAGGAGTGTTTATGCCCTAAATCAATTCCTTGCTATTTATAATTCAGCTTTAATTAAATGTCTTTTGCTTTGGTTTCACATTATCTGGTTTGATCCAGCAAAGTGCCACTGAGTAGGAGGTTCTGAACTTAAGACAACACTGCTGGCCTAGCCCTTGCCACTCTTCTGTCTTAGAACTGATACAAAGACAGAAGGTTAAGGGTTTAAAAAAAAAACCAAACAACTAAAGCCAAATTAAATTTGGACTACTTAAGACAGTGACTTATAAATATCTATCTTATGTCATTCTTCTTAACTGTTTACACAGCTGATCCACAGATCATAAATAATAGTCATCAAAGGTCATTTTTTTTTGACCTGGCTATTCACTAAACAAACTTTAAACTCTGTTTAGAAAGAACAGATATTCCTGCTCAGATGTAAGACTCAGATTCCCCACTCTTGCACATTCCAAAGTTCAGGCAAAAAGATCCTATGCCCATGAAAAAAATGCTTATAGACAGGTCAGGTACATACTTATTATCAGAAGTACTTCAGGGCACAAATACTGTGCTATTCAGGATTAGGTATAAAAAAATCCAGCAACTATTAACCAGAATACAGAAAAAAACCAATTGTTCATTTTCAAAGAAAATAAATAATAGCCCTGAAACCACCTCAAGTACATTTTACTTCTCATCAGCACAACCAGGGAACATCATATTTTGCCTAGAGTCTCATGTGTTATGCAATTGCCACCTATCCCTTACCTGAAGTTCTTCCCACATCTTTATTCTCATTTCTTGGCCTTGTTTTTTAATTTCTCTTTCTTTAAATTGTTTTTCCACTAATACTTTATCAAGTCTCTTCATCTTTTCAACAGCTTCCTGAAGTTGAAGATCTGATTCTTTTATTCTGGAAACTCCTATGTGATCTGGAAAGTAAAATTTTATCTAACCTTTAGAATTGGAAGAGATTGTCTAGTCCAAATCCTTCATTTTATAGAAAAGGAAACCCTGGCTTCTCACCATCATAACATGTATTCCCACCCCTAGGTTTTTTAGCTCATTCATGGCCCTTACCCAAACTTTCCTTCTTCCTCCTTTTCATTTATTTAAATCCCATATCCTAACTAACAAGGTCCTTTCAAAGTCTACTGCAAGTTTCACCTTCACTATGACATCTATTCCTTGAACACACTAGTTTTCAGGGATCTCTCCTTCCCTTTGATCTATTATCACAAGTAGTCTTAATTAAGAGTTAAAATTACAGGGCTTTTCATTATCTACTCATTCTTTAATTTGCTGGATGGCCACAGTAGGTAAAGCATTAAACTAGCCGATGATAGAGTGAAAGGCAGACTGTATTTGAAGTAAAGGGGACATGGATTAGAGGCCTGGTTTTCTGCCACTTTGTAAACTTGTGACCCTGGACAAGTCATTTAACCTGAGTTTTAGCTTCCTTTTCTATAAAATGGGAATAATATTTGCAGTAACATTCTCAAAAAAATGTTTTGAGGAACTTTTTCATAAACCCTATCAATAAGGATAATTATCATTATCATAGCCAACATTTCTATATCATCATAAGGTTTATGATCAGGCCTCACAATAAACCTGTCAAATAGATGTTCTTATCCCCATTTATTAGATGAGGAAATTGAGTATCCAAGAGGTTGTATGATTTGTCTATAATTCAAACCCAGATCTCCTCAGATTTGCAGATCAAGGATCTTTTCAATTAAACTATACAGGAAACTATTATACATTTATCTATTCAGTCACTGTAGGTATGGAATAGATAAAAGAACCTTGTTTAAAGATGCTTAAAATACAATAGGGGAGATAAGACATAGACTGGAATAACTACTAAATTTGGAGCCAGGAAAGATATAGGTTGGAATCACGCCTCGGATATTTTTAAACTATGAGATAAAGGATGTAAAGTGTTTTGCAAACCATAAAGTATTATACAGATAATATCAGCTATTATGGCTACGATGAACAAAGTCCTATGTATGAACAAAGAAACCAGTTAAGAAAAAGGTATTTTGGGGAATGTTTCATTCAGTTATCCAGGAATTTCCAGGAGTTTTAATTTTGAACATTAAATTCTAGGAATTTGGGATCACTTAGGACTTTTGAAATTATTCAAACTTTAAATTAAATATGACTAAAACTAATAACTTTGGAGGAAAAAATCAGCTATTTAACCACTTTGCTTTATCAGCCTCCACATCCTTAGACCAGCAGGATTTTATTGTTACATGAAAGAACAAATTCAGATTCGGAGAAGTCTAAAGGATGGGATCGCATTCCCCCTAATGGAGCCACTTTGTTTTTGAAGAGGAGGTGCTTCTAAGAATATCAACCCTATTAATGAATGGGTACTGCAACACTTAATGCAGTCAGTGAAATATATCTAATTCCCCACTGCCATTCCAAACATTCTCAGCTTCTGTCTACTTGGGTGGTCTAAAGACCAG
Organism: Gracilinanus agilis; assembly: GCF_016433145.1. Classification (NCBI taxonomy): domain Eukaryota; kingdom Metazoa; phylum Chordata; class Mammalia; order Didelphimorphia; family Didelphidae; genus Gracilinanus; species Gracilinanus agilis. The sequence continues at coordinate 530,525,771 of NC_058131.1, read as the reverse complement.
GTATTTAAAAGTATCATACACTATTTGTACAGCTACCATATATAGAAAGATAAACAAACACGAATGAAATTTGTCTTACTGTATCACATGCATTGGACTGTGGCCAACAATGAATCTAAACCATATTACCTTCTTTCACTTGGCCTGACATCTCCTGAGGCATATCATATAGATTGAAATAATCAACTTCATTATCTTCTCTTGAAGAATTCAGACTGGCATTATGGTCTTGTAACCAAGAAAAAACAAAAATGATAATAAGAATATTCAGCCTTTGAAAAATTATCATTATTATATAACACTATAAGAAGTAGAAAACCTTGGAATGAAAAGATCTGAGTTTGAGTCCTGGCTCCAACATTTACTATCTGCATAACCTAAGTCATTTTAACTGTCTCACCTTGTTCATCTTTAAAGAAGGATTACTACAGTGGATTATCATTTAAAAAAAGTGCTTTATAAAGCTTAAAGCACTATGTTAATGTATTGTTATTATGAGTATGATTAACAAATTGCTACTAATAAGTTCTACTTCTCGAATAATTTCAATCATACAAAGATTTGTAAAGAGTAGCAGTTTGTCATCACGGATAGATTATTAGGTTAGAGATAAGTAGTTATTATCATCATGGGCAGAGTAATGATGATGGGAGTTCAAATATCACCTGTAACATTTACTATGTGAACCTGCATAAGTCACTTAACCTCTAGTGATGGAGGCAAACTCTCAAGCATTTATTGACTAAATTTTGCAATTGCAGAAAAAAAAATTGTAATTGGCATTGATGTGAGTAGAATTGTCACATGGGGAATTTCCTATGCTGAGGAAATTAATGATAATGATATAATAATAACTGAAATTCATATAGTACCTGCTAAAAATCACAGATCCCTCATATTTTTGTAGCAAATTAATGTGCAATGGTATTTTAATAGCTAGCATTTTTTCTAATACTTTGTACTAATGCTATATTTCTTTATATTTCAATGTATATGTATATTAGCATAGACATTTCATTCTATCATGAAGATCAAAATCCCTGAATTCCTTGAAGGCGGTTTTTGGGACTTCCCCTCTATGTTTCTTGCCCTGCCCATTTCCTGTCCGTGTGTCTTTACACATTCTCTGTATCAGTTACCCTTCCTATTCAGAAATTCCAAAGCCACCATCATAAAGGTCAAAAGCTCACCTTCAAATGTGATTTTGTGCAATCATATTCTGAAATACTCTATTTCGTTTAGAACCTTGAGGTAGGTTAACTCTTTAAATTCTCCTGTTATTCAAGTTCTGCCAGATGAATCCTCCCTCCAGCATTGCTAATACACCTGATTTCCCAGGCCCAATCACACCTTAAGCCTTACTACACCTTCAACAGAAGCTGTATGCTCATACTATCTCTTCCTGAAACTTCATCTCTTTTCTAATCAGTCCTTCTCTTCCCAGGCCCATTCAACCACAGTTCATCAGACTCCTCACTCAATCACTTTGGGCTTTTGAAAACCCATCCTACTTTCAAACTTCCATCGCTAATGTTACAATTATGCTACCTCATCCTATCTCCAAGCTTTAGCTAAAACCTGGCTTTCCCATACCTCATAAGCATTTATATTGAAGGGCACACTTTCTCTCCAACTTTACATCCACACACAAAGCCAGGAGGAGAGAGTGGGCATGCTCCTCACACTCTCATGGCCATTTCTAGCCAGTTTTTCTACCTTCATCCCTCAATAACTTTTCATCTTTTAAAGCATGTATAATCTTTCTATCCCTAACTTCATTGTTCACATCTATCACCTTCCAAATCCCTGTCAACTTTCTTAATGGCTTGATTCATGGACTTTTTTTAATATACTCCCAGTCATCATCCTCAGAGATTTCCAATAATCAAGTTGATAATCTCACTAAATATACTTGGGTTTTTTTAATGTATCCTTTGTAATTATTATTAGCCTACTAGCATACCTGAATAATTAGTGCAAGAAGACTTGGTCTGTTCACGTAAACTGCAGTCAACCTCACTACAATAATCTTGAGAGTTTTTTTCATCCTGAGAAGAATTTTTCTTCCCACCATTACTATTGCTGCTACTTTCCCTTGAATTGCAATTTTCTCTATTGCTCTGCTGGCTACTACTATTCAAGTTGATTGAAGTATCCACCTAAAAATAAATTTCAGAGTCTGTCATTATATTTTTGAGAATATATTTTTAAAATAAATACTTGATGCTAATAAAAGTAGAAACCTGAAAAATCAAAGTACTTTAATAAATACCTCTGGGTATTCATGTATATATGCACATAATACTGACTTCCCCTGCCAAATACAGCAGAGCAGAACTCAAACCTAGCTATACACACACCAGGGATGGAGAAAGCTTAGTGATAGCAGATTTTCTAAGATCTAAAAAAAATAGCATCTGTTGGACAAGTAGAAGTACTTAGCCAGAAAGAAAGGCTGAGAGGATGCTTAAATATTCCTTTAAAAAGTAACTGTAAACTAACAGCATAATTGACCATATCAATAATAAAAGCAACAAGACCATATAATTATAGCTCAACAGATACAGAAACAACTTTTGACAAAAATATAACAATTATTCCTATTGAAAACACTAGAAAGCAGAAGAATAACTGGAACTTTCCTTAAAATGATAAGTAGCATTTATCTAAAACTTTCAGCAAGCATTAGCTGTAATGGGTATAGCTAGAAAACTTCCCAATAAAGAGAGAGGTTAAACAATGATGTCCATTCACCAATATTATCCAGTATTGTACTAGAAATGTTAGCTACAGCAATAAGAGAAGAAAAAAGAAATTGAAGGAATTAGAATAGAAAACGAGGAAACAAAACTACCACTTTGCAGATATTATCCCGGTGTACTTGGAGAATCCTAAACAATTAAAGAACTGGTTGAAATAATTAACAACTTTAGCAAAGTTGCAGGATATAAAATAAACCCACATCAGCCTTAAGCATTTCTATGTGACCAACAAAGTAAGAGACAAAGAGAAATTTCATTTAGAAGAATTGTAGACAATATAAAATCCTGGGGAGTCTACCTGTCAAGGCAAACCCAGAAAATATATGAACACAATAATATAAACACAAACTCAGATTTAAGCAATTAGAAAAATATTCATTACTCATGAATTGGACAAGCTAATAAAATAAAATGACAATTTTACCTAAATTAATTTATTTAAAGCAAAAATTATTTTAGTTACAAAAAATAACAAAATTCATCTGGAAGAACAAAAGGTCAAGAATATCAAGGAAATCAATGAAAAATATGTGGAGGAAGATGACTTATTAGCTGTACCAGATCTCACACTACATTACTTACAATAAAAAACGATATCAGCTTCCAAAGAAAGAACTGATACAAGTCTGTATGCAGATCGAAGTATAATTTTTTTTTTACTTTCTTTGTATTTCTTGGGAGTTTTTTTTGTTTGTGTTTTCTTTCACTATATGACTAATAATGTTATTTTGAATGACTGCATTTGTACAACGTTTATCAAATTGTTTGCCATCTCAGGAAGGGGGAGAAAAGGAAGAGAATGTGGAATTCAAATTTTTAAAAAATTAATGTTAAAAGTTTTTTACATTTAATTGGAAAAAATTTTTGAACAGAAAATAGGAATCAAATATTCTTCATCTCTATTAAAGGTAAAATAAAAGGAAGCCATTTGACTATAGGATTTATTTGATTGACTGGTTGATAAATATTGACTTTATGTTAGATACACTTAGTTTAGATACAAAGAACTTCCCAATAAAGAGATATGCTAAACATGCCTTCCTGATAAATACAAGGAAATTATTTTCTCTGAAAGTTGTTTTGAAAAAACAGTCTATATTGTCTCTAGAGTGCATTTTAGGTCCGCTGAAGACAGGGTAATGGAGTTAGTTGAGTTCTCAAGATCACTTTCATCTTTGTGACCAAGTCAAAACCGCTGAGTATTAACTTTTGATCTCTCTGTTCTGAGGACCTGTCTCTGCTCTGTCTGTGAGTTAGATCTCCAGTCCTTTTTGATTTCTATATCTATAAGAGGTTGCATAAGGGTTAAAATAGGGGTTTTGACAAAATAAGAGAACCATTTTTAATAATTTAAGTTTTAATAAGAATATAGTAGAGTTGTAAATTAACATTATCCCTTTAAGCCAGAGAAGAGAAAATTTCTAGCAGCTTTTAACAATGAACAATTTAGTTTAATTAAAATAGAGATAGTAAAAGAATATAGTAAAGGAGAGAAAGATAGAAGAAAAGAGGAAAGAGAGTTTACTAATCTATAAATATACCTAAAATTCCTAGTAACTATTCTACCTGTCTTCTAACAGATTCTTCTTGCCTGGCAAACACCAGGCCTATCTAACCTACACTATCTATAAATGATTCACTAACTCCCTAACTCCCTAAAATAATAGACTCACTCACTCCTTCAATCAATTTTCTCTAGCAGCCCAACTGTTAGTAGCCAACCTGCCTATGAGACAGACCTCCTGCTTTCTAGAGATCCCAGAGACAAAAAACCTTTTAAAGACTAAAGCCAAAAGCCCTCTCAGTAAGCTCAGGGCTGTCTCTATATTACAGCAACTAAATGCCAACCCACACCACCAGCAACCAACCCTCAATGACCAACTCAAGCCCAGCAGCCAACTTCTCCGCAACTGCCAGTCCTAACTGTCCACAATTCACCGACCAACTGTTAGCAACTCACAGGCTGCAACTGAGGCTGGCTCAGCAGAAGGCTGCTCCGTTCCTACTTCCTGTCACTGTAGGTTGGTTAATCCCTACATATCTCTATGGTAAGAGGGCCTCTTGGTCCCCCATTAAATTAAAGAAATTAAAGAATTCCTTTTTACAAGGTTGAGGCACTGCAGCACTACAGTACAGGGAGAAAGTAGCACAGAACAGTTATCCCTTCCACATCAGGACTTTCCCCATCCTGGTTTTGATATATCCTGGCTTAGCATAAGAAGTTAAATGGGAATTTGAGGGAAGATTTGTAGAAACTTCGGAAGACACTGAAAGCCAACAGATGACATAGAAAAAGTTAAGAAACTCAGAAATGCATACTTAACTTAAAATTTACAATGAAGTACTATATAAAAACATCATAAAAATCAGAATTCTCTGGAACAAATAGAGTACCCAAAATATTTTATAGAGATTTCCCAAATCACAGGAACACTGCAGCCCTAACTCTGCCAATCCTGCCTCAGAATCTATGTGGCCCTCATAACTCCCCCAAGGATTATTATGAAGACTCCCTGAAGTCTCAGGATCTATTCCCCAACCACCCATAATTTTATTCCTATAACACTGCTTCCACATCTCAGACATTAAATGTAACAAAGCCAAGACTTGAGAAGACATAGACATATGATATAAATTTGATTGAATTTTATACATGTGTCAAAAAAACAAACTATGAGACAAAGCCCAGTCATACAAGGTCAGTCTTTTAATGTGAAAAAACAACAACAAAGATGTTATCCACATATGGTGGATAACCCTTTTCCTTCTGGTGAGTTCTGGTACTTGAAAAATGGTTGTGTGAGTATTTTCAGGGCAGTTAGGGTAGTTCAGTGGATAGAGTGCCAGGCCTGGAGTGAAGTGACTCATCTTCCTGAGTTCAAATCTGGCCTCAGACATTCAGTAGTTGTGTGACCTTAAGCAAGTCACTTAACCCTGCTTGCTTCAGTTTCCTCATCTAGAGAAGGAAATGGCAAAGCATTCCAATGTCTTTGCCAAGAAAACCCCAAGTGGGGTCACAAAGAGTCCAATGTGACTGAAAAATGACTGACTGACAAGAGGAGGTCATCAAAATCCTCTGGATACATGGAGTAGAGGGGAGAGGCGGATCACAAAGTAGAGAGCCTGTACTATACCAAAGACAAAATAAAATAATAGCGAATATATTCCAGCACAAATGAATTTCTCTCAGATCAGGTTTTGATTGGGAAGGGGGAAGAGATTTTGATTGAAAGACCACTAGAGTGCTGAGCCTAGAGCAATGGGGAAGGGATGAAAAGAGCCTGTTGCTCCCAAGGACCCAACTGCTTCTTGCCTTCTGGTCAGCTTCCCTGAACCCCAACCCTAGTGACTCCTCTATGCCCAATCATTCTTGACTCTCATGTTACCTGTTTTCTTTCTGACTCTCAGTCTATACTCCCCCTTCACTATATCTAGCTTCCTCTCGGTTCCATTTTCCTTTTTCAATATCTCCACATTACCCTAGTTATTCTCTCTAAACAAGTAAATACCTCCTTGTAAAACCTTGAGCCTTCCTACTTACCTGCACACTTTCTTGTGGAAGCTGCCTGTTAAATTTCATTTGAGAATTTCACAATTTATAAATAATAGGTATATGCAAAAACAATAACATGGGATTATAGGCCTAGGACTAAAAAGGAGCTGAGGTCAAACTGCCCAACCCTCCATTTTCACAGAAAGTAAAGACTACATGTAATTGAGGGGAAATACAATAAAATATTACTGAAGAAAAGAAGGAAGAGGAGAAGTGGAAGGAAAGAGAAAGAGGAGGAGGAAGAGGAGGAGGAGGAAGAGGAGGAAGAGGAAGAAGAGGAAAGAAGAAGATAAAGAGGAAAAAGAGGAAGAGGAGAAAGAGGATCTTTGATCTAGTGACACTAGCCTCTTCATTGTTCCACAAATAAGGCCCTCTGTTTCTCACCTCCCAATACTCTCTCCGGCTATCCCCCCAGGTCTGGAATGTTCTCCCTCATCCACTCTGACTACTACTTAACTCCCTTATTTCAACTTTCAATTCAAATCCTACTCTCTATAGGAAACCTTCCCCAGCCTCTCTTCATTCCAGTGCCTTCCCTCTGTCAATATTTCCTGTTTATCCTATATATAGCTTGCTTTTGTATATTTTTGTTTAGTTGTTGTCTCCCCTACTAGACTATAAGCTCCTTGAGGGCAGGGACTATCTTTTCTCTCTTTTTTGTATCTCCAGTACTTGGCACAGTCCCTGACACATATTAGGTGCTTAATAAATGCTTATTGAATTGAATTAGTAATCAAGAATTACATAGAAGAAGCATAAAGGATATCATCAGAGAGCTACATGGCTATAAAAACAGATGCAATGATCAAACAGTAAGAAATAATTGATGGCCTACTACACTGGAATCCATCTAATGCCAACTAGCAGAAAACTGTCAGTACATTGCAGGGTCTCCCTATTGAGAAATTTTTTTTAATGGAAAAGAGTTCCATAAGATGGATTGTGATGTACATTGATAAAGGGAGTACTCACATCAAAGATATCACAGATTCATCTTTGTCCACCAATGAAAAAGATCTTTGGACTGAACAGAACAAAAATGGCTAATAGGGAGTTGAAACCCAAGATAAACAAGGCATTAGAGAGCAACTAGTCTTCATTGATGAGTTCAAGTGTCTTTCCTAGGAAAATATATATCAGGATGCTAAAAGAACTGGAGGATGTAAATAACTTTAAAAAAAAAAGATTTGTAAATGAGTTCTGAAAAACATTCAATGTACAAAAATTAATTTAATTGGCATCAACTCCATTCTTTTCCATGTCCCCCAGAGTCACTCCCTACCATCCTTCTCCCTGTCCTCTACTACTTCTCATATTATTGGGATAAGAAAATCAAACTTTTTGAGAGCCCTTTGTCTGGATCTGCTCTTTGTACCACATCTGTCCATCTTGTGTTATACATATCAGGTCCCCATGGTAGGCTTTAAGATCCTTAAAGGATTTGTTGTTGTTTTTCAGTCGGGTACAACTCTTCATGACCCCATGTGGGATTTTTTTTGGCAGAAATATTGAAGTGATTTACCATTTCTTTCTCCTGTTCATTTTACAGATGAGGAAACTGAGACAAAAAGAATTAAATGACTTGTCCAGGGTCACACAACTAGTTAAATGTCTGAGGTCAGATTTGGACTCAAAGAGATGAGTTTCGAGCCTCCAACATATACTAATTATGTGACTCTGTGCAAGTCCCTTAACTGTTATTTGCCTCAGTTTCCTCATAGGAAAATAGGGGTGATACTAGCACCTACTTGACCAAGATTATTGCAAGGATCAAATGAAATATTAAATGGAAAGCATTTACCACAATGCCTAACTCATAATAGGCACTCTATGTTACCTATTATTATTGTCATCTTTCATTTCCCACCAAAATGTCTTAGACATTAGTAGATTATGACAAACGTTACTCAAATGCATTAATGAACCAGTTTAAAGAATCATTTATCAATTAATTTCTTTGCTAGTCTTAATAGGAGCAAATATTGATCTTTACTTGTAACAGATGAGAAAAGAAATGCCTTAAATTACTGCTGGATTATTTTAAACAAACCAAAAGAGATCACAAAACATAGAAGTCATAGAGGCAATAAACCTATCAAGCATTTTAGCATATTCCCACTACCATAATCATTTGCAGTTATTAGAATCAATATTTTTTAATATCACGATCAATAGAACCCTATTAAGTAATCATTTGAATGTTATTCTTTTTACTTAAAATGAAATTAATATCGAAGTACATCAGGAAAAAGGTATAAAATATAAAAGTCCAAAAGAGGAAAATGAGGGTACTATTTAGTACCAATGATTCTAGAATATCCAAAAATACCTCTAGGATGCATGTACATATGACACTGAGAAATTCAAATAGCTTCTTAACAATCACCTTTAGTTTTTCACAGTTGCTTAAAGAGCAGAGGTTGAAATTACTTCCAATAAGAAAATTACCTTAAGCGTCACTGGTTCTGGTGTCAAGACTTCCAAAGAAGTACTTGAAATTTTACTCTCATGATGAATTCTTGAATTTGATGCTGGACGTGAAATTTTATCCAAGTTTCCCCTTATAATATCCATTGAAAGTCTATAAGACCAAAAAAAGTCATGTCATCATGGGTTTAAATAATTAATATCAACAAAATATTACAAACTCAGTATCTTAAGCTATAAAAGAATGTGTGGTCAATGGGAGTCATACTGGAAGGTTTTCATTCAACTCTTTCAAAGGAAACAGGGTGGCTCCTTGGCAAATGGCAAAAATAAAGTACTGAAGTGGGCTTCAAGCCTGTAAACTGACATTATTATTATTGGTCACCATAAGAAATGTTTATTAATATCCACGTCCTTCTTCCTCTATTACTTACTAGAAGCTCTTCCATCCCAACCAGAAGTGATTCATGCCTTCCTCAGAGTTGATAATTTCAAAAGAGCACTCTTTGGTTCTTCTCTTCCTGCCTTTTACTCTATTCCGATCTTTAACAAGTCCACTCCTCACTATATCAGAGAATCAAAGAAAATTTGAATCTTTGAACTCAAAGGGACTTTTTTAAGAAGGTCATCTAGTCTAATCATTCACTCAAAACAGGGATTTTCATCTATAGGTACAATGAAAACAGAAATACAGGCTATTTTCTGATGTCTAAGGAACATGAAAGACAGACTTCTGGATACTATTTGATTTGGACTTGTCATTGATACTTAAAATAAGCTTTTTACTTTATTGACAGATATTATGAATTCACAAAATGCTTCCATCTCATTGTTCTTTATTAAAAGGACAATGACTCCTTTGACAGAATATTTAGGTTAATCACAAGATATATGTGTCCTTTCGGTAAATTTTGACATTTTTCTTCCTATAGATAGCACTGCTGATAAATGGTCAACTAATTTCTTTTTGAAGACCTCTAATGATACAGAACTTACACCAGAAGTCAAAAAATTCTACTGGTGAGCATCTTATTTTTAGAATATTCTTTCTTATACTAAGTCAAAATCTGCCTCACTGTAACTTCCATCCAATAGTCCTCAGCTTTCTCTTCATATTACTTACTCCCTTCTTTTTTAATAGTTAATCAGTTATCTGAAACTGCCTATCATCTTCCCCTTGAGTTTTCTTTTCTTAAAACTAAACTTCCCAATTCCTTCAAATATGATTTTCTTGTCTTTCACAATCTTGTTTAGCCTCCCTTGGATTCACTCCACAAACCTCTCTCCTCATTTTTTGCTGAAAAAAACAAACAAACAAACAAACAAAACTTATTTTAATCCTCTCTAAATCTCTAGAATGCAGCCTCTGATCCCAGATTTATTGAGGGTCACTCAACAATGTACAGCATCTGAGGGAAGAGGAAGGGAACAGATAAGGAAGCAAATAGGAAGATTCTAGATTGTTTTCTCTTGATACTTGGGGTGCTTTTTTAATTTCACCCAAGATGATTATATAAATTTCAATTTCACTTTCCCTGGAATTGATCACCTTAATTTGCATTCAGCATTAATTAAAAGAATTTCTTTCTCTGGAGAAACACAATAGAAAGAAAAAAGACAAGTGATTGTTCTCCTTTAGGCATAATAATATAATTTTCTGCAATTTCATGCAAAACATTCCCCTCTTTTTTTTTGTGAAGAGCAAAGAAAGAGTCAAACAAAAGTGTTGGAAATAGGAAAGGAAAAAGAACAGAGGCAGGTATAACATATTTGTCTTCAAGCCATTGAGGGTCCCTAGGCTATTGTCTTATTTCACCCAAATGTGTTGACCCTGTCCATCTCAATATGTGAAAAAGGCATTTATTCCAACATCACTGTGGTTCTTTAGAAAGCCTTGGGCTTAGGGACAGGCCTTGACATTGCTATTATTGCATGATGGATCACCCTGGACAGCATACACAGCATGAAAAATGTCAAAAATTTACTAAAAGGCCACAGATCTTGTAACTGCCTTAAACATTTTGTCAAAGGAAATATTGTCCCTTTAAAAGGGAGCAATGAGACAGAAGCATTTTGTGAACTCATAATACATGTCAATAAAGTAAAAAGCTTACTCTAAGTACCAATGACAAGTCAAAATCAAATAGTATCCAGAAGTCTTTCATTTTCCTTAGACTTTAGAAAATGGCCTATACTTCTGTTTTCATTATGCCTATTCTTGACTATACTTAAACTGAAAGAATGTTTATTATTTATAATATTGTTAAATAGTTTTACATGGAAGATTACTATTTCCCACATACCAAAAAATAAATGAACATACCACCAAGGAGAGAGATATATCCCTAGATTTATATGTCTATGAATGCTAAAAAGAAAGGATTACACAGTGAGATACACTTCCCTTGAATGAAGTGAAGCTAAGTTTTCTTTTTAATGCCAAGCTGTTAGAAAGAAATGGAAAATAATATGTAATTCATAGGAAGATGTCTGGGGACATTAGTGAGTTTGCTCTTGATAGTGTTTATTCCAGCAAATATACAAACCAACATCAGCTGACTCAGATATAAATTAACAAGGAACATTACCTCCCCAGTGTATTTAACAGTGTCAGGTCTATAAGGCAAGCATTTTGCCAATAGTCAAATTTGGATGGGCACATTGCTAAATCCTTCACTGGCCACATGGGTATTTTGCATGTGACAAAAGCAAAATGACCACTTAATTTTGTTCTTACTACATAGGTGGATCTGGCTGAGTCTTGATGAGAAAGGAATCTGTTCAGTCAATTCTTTTGTGGTTTTTTTTTTTCAGAATCTTTAGAGAAATTATCCCAGATCTAAGTACACCATACAACTGCATGACATTGTGGTAGGCACTATGGATTCAAAAATAGCCTCTTCCTTATAGGGGTTTTCATCCTACTGAGGAGTACAAAATGGACAGAGAAAAAAAATTCAAGGGATATACAAAATAAATACAAAATAAGTGAGGTGTTGGGGGTAGGAGTACAGTCACTAACAAAAAAAATGTAGAAAAGCTTCTTGGAGGAGGTGGCAGTTAAGTTGAGCCTTGAAAGGAACTAAGAACCCAAGAGGCAGGGATGAGGAAGAGCACTCCCAGGAAGGGGACACACATATGAAGCATGTTTAAATGTTTATAGGAACACAAGATAGAGTACTATGAAGGAGGAAAAACAAATAGGCAATATGGCTGGAAAACAGGTTGCATAATGGGGAGTAATATATAGCAAGTCTGGAAACAAGAACTAGAGCTTAATTGTGGAAGGCTTTACGTGACAAAAAGAGAGGTTTACATTTCATTCTTGGGATAATACGTAGTCAATGAGGCTTTTTTGAACAAAGGAATGTCACAGACCTGTGCTTTAGGAATATCAGTTAATCAAAAGAATAGAGCAGGTGTGTCAAACTTAAGGTCAATACATACCACTAAGGAGAGAGATATTTCCCTAGATATGCTTGAACAGCATAAAAATGTAAATAGGAAAGGCTTAATAAAACAAATTAAAATGCGATACAACATAATGTTAATTTGTGTTCATAAACTGATACGTAGAACATTTCTATTTAAGTCTGATACCAGATGTAATATAGAAGATGGATCAGAAAGAGGAAAGGAGTATAGAAAGATTGATTGGGCAACTATTAGTATCATATAAATGGGAGATGAAGGACTGAACTAATGGGGTTGTATTATGAATAGAGAGAAATACACTGACTTGGGAGCTATGGTGTAGTAGAATCAATAAATTTGGCAAGTGATTGCATATGTGAAATAAGAGCAATATTAAACATACCTCCTGATTCATTTAGCTAGTATTATTCAGGGCATACAGCTTCTGTAACAACATCTGCATATACAAAGTCAATGACACTTTAAAAATCCTTCTTTATAAGGTAAAAATGAAAGACCAGAAGAAAAAATTGGGGTATTTATTTTGAGTTTTCTTAATTTTTTATACTATCCACTAAATAGCTAGTAGTAATTTTATTTCTCTCTCTCTCTTTTTTTTTCCTCTCTCCACGAAACCTGTCATTTATTGGGTAAAAAACTATTAGAGAGGACATTCTACCATTGTAGATCAATAAATGTTCTATGACTTTTAGTCTTCTTATGTGAATTTTTTATTTTCCTTTATTAATTTTTATTATTCAGGGCTCAGGATTATTCCTCCTGCAACTTTTAGTTAACTAAAAGCCTGTCTTCTGTTAATATTGATCTCACTTAACCAAAATCTGTCTGCTAAAATATTAACATTAAGAGAAGACTATCTGACATTCCTTAAGATGTAGTTATTTGTTAGCTCCCCTAGTTAACTGAGTAAGGGAGGATTTCTCCGACACCTGTTTTCTTGGTTATCTTAGTCATATGTAAATCTTCCCTCTTAGTCAATTGTGAATTCTCTAATTGAAGTTTAATCTGTAACCTGACTTAGTTTACCTAAAAAGTTTTTAACTATCACTCACTCTAAGGGGATAGATGAGATTATGCCTTTGCTTAACTAAACTCATTCAACTTTTATGACATTGAAGGAAGTATAAGGATTATGAATCTATCTTTTCTTTAACTTTTTATGATCTAAAATTGTAATATGTAAAGGAATTATTTCTCACTCTGAAATAATTTTGTCTAGAAGAAGCCTTGTTGGAATTTTAAATTGTTCAGGTTTATGCTTTTCTCTAGTATCTGAATCTCAGGTTAAGCATAATAAAATCTATGTTTTTACCTCTATAATTTCTGCATTGTAATCAATTTAGGCAACATTTGCCTACCACATGAATCTTTTTTTTTCCACCTTAGAATCAGTACTGTTTATTGGTTCCAAAGCAGAAGATCAGTGGGGGCTAGACAATGGGAGTTAGGTGACTTGCCCAGGGTCACACAGCTGGGCAGGGACTGGGGCTAGATTTGAACCCAGAACCTCCCATTCTCTAGGCTTGGCTCTCAATCCATTGAGCCACCTAGCTGCTTGCCACTAAATAACAATCTTCAAGAGTTGTCTGAGTGTGGTGACTCAAGCCTGTAATCCCTGCTACTTGAGAGGCTGAGGCTAGTGGTTCACTTACATTAAGTCTGGCACCAATATGGTAAAGAGAGGGGAGAGCGACTGAGCTGCATAAGAAGGGAGGAGCCAGACCAGGTCAAAAATGGAACAAGTCAAAGCTTCCTTGGTAAGATGGGGAAAATGACACAGAAACAGTGCTTCTCTTATTTAGGTGTCTGAAAGGACATAGAAACATTTTCAAAAAGCTGAATGATATTCCATACATCAAAAGTGCTGGGATTGGAAAGAGCTATATTCTTCCATAGGAGACCTCAACTTTTTTTAGGGCCAGATTTTCCTTGTTATTCTCAGAATAAAATCATATAATATTAAGAGTTGAAAGGAACTTTAGAAGGCTATTATCTTGGGGCAGGTAAATAGTTCAATGGATAGAGCAGCAGGACTGGAGTGTGGAGGACCTGGGTTCAAATCCAGCCTCAGACAAATTCTGGCTATATGAACCTGGGCATGTCATTAACCCCAATTACCTAGTCCTTGTCACTATACTTACAATTGATCCCAAGACAGAAAAGGTAAGGGTTTAAAAATAAAAAAGACTATTAACTCAACTCCCTACAGTCACAAAGCCTTTCTGTAGCATTATTGACAATTGATCATTAACAACTACTAATCACTCCTAGTGACAAGAAAATTCACTACCTTATGGGGCAGACCATTCCATTCTATGACAATTATTGAAAGAATATTTTTTTCACCTCTCTAAAACTTCTACCTGGTAACAGCTCTACCCTCTAGATATAAAGAATAGGACTGCTTGAAATATATTTAAAAATACCTATTATGCCCCCACTGTCTTATCTTCTATTGTCCAAATATAATCAGTTCCTTCAACAATTTATTATCATGTAACCTTATGTAATTAAAAAAGCATTTAAGTATCTACCATGTGCCAGGCACAACACTAGGGATGCAAAGAAAGGCAACAAAAATAAAAGTCCCTGCTCTCAAGGGGCTCAGAGACCAGTGGGGGAAGACAACATTCAAGAATTAGGTACAAATAAGATATAAGCATGATAAACTGGAGATCATCCTAGAGGGAAGGCATTAATATTCATTTGGATAGGGAAAGAAAGGCTTCTTGAAGAAGACAGAATTTTAGCTGGGACCTGAAAGAAATCAGGAAAATAAAGAACAGATGGGTAGGCAAAGAGTTCCAGACATTGGAGACATAGAGAAAATCCCCAGAGTCCAGAAATGTAGTGTCTTGTTCAAGGAACCACAAAGAGACCAACAATACTGGATCACAGAGTAGATGGAGGGGACTAAGACCTGGTTTGAACTCCTTCCTAACCGTAATCACCAACCTCTGGATGTACTTGTTCCTCTTAAAATATGGTATTAAAATACTGGCATCAGCGGTTTTCACATCACTGAGCTCTTACCTCTACAAACTGTAGTATCTTTTTAAACTCTGATTTCACTGGTATAGGGAATCACCAGTGAAGAAAGTGCCAATTAGTGTCAGCTCTTTAATTTATAGACAGGAAATTTTCTTGGTTGCTGAGATGTTAATTGACTTACCCAGAGAGACAAATCCAGTATATGTGAGGAAAGACTTGAACCTCAGACTCCATCACTCTAAGGCCAGGTCCCTATTAACTGAACTGGGATGATCCACAGGAAAATGGAAGGCTATATGGTAGTTCAGGGTATATAGAGTAGGCTCCTCACTAAACCAAATCACTTTTATGTTTTGTTCTTACCAAGATACTATCGAAAAATATTTAATTCATCTTTTCCTATTATTAGATTCTATGAAATTTCAAGTATTAAGCTCTCAGTCTAAAAAGTCAACCAATTTAGTAAAGTGTTTTCTACATTAGCCCTCTGACAGGGAAAGATATTAGCCATTGCTTGCTTCACTGTATTCCCTAGGTCAAATTTATATCTTTGCCAGGAAGAACCACTCATTTGAATGACATGACTTAGAATCGAATTGGTCAGTCTACTTTTACAACTGGTTCTAATTTAAAGCAAATATAGACACATACAAGTATTTTAATGTGAAGAGAAAAAAAAAAACTTCAGATCAATTACATTTCTCCTGGATTGAAAAGGTGCTTATTAAAGAGCATAGTGTAATTCTCTGATCAACACAATGAGCAACCAACCATATTCCAGAGGGCTAATGACAAGGAATAGTATACACCTCCTGCCAAGAGAGGTGATGAAGAAAAAGTCACACATTTTTGGACATGGCCAGTATGGGAATTTGTTTTGCTTGACTGTGCCTATTATAAATTTTGCTTCCCCACCATGGTGAGAGATGGGAGGAATAAACAAACAAACAAACAAACAAACAAATGCTTGTTAGTTGAAAAAATATCAAAATTCTATTTTTAAATGATTTTCTTAAAATTATTTAAGCTCCTACACTATTCTCAAAATAGAGGAACATTAGGAAATATAAAATTGATATTGAGGATGCATAGAATCAGTCCTCCTTTTAGTGATTTTTGTCATTTAGTTATTTTCAGTCCCTGGAGTGATTTGCCATTTCCTTCTTCAGCTGCCCCTTAAAGTGATTTACCCTATCTCAAATTATATTGTATTTATTTACCTGTTAAAATGTTGTATGTACCCAATAGAATCAATTCCTTGAGGCTGGTATTGGTTTTTGTATTATCTTTTTATCAGAGCACCCAGCACACACAGTATTACACAGAGTAGGCACTTAATAGCTATACCTGAATTGAATTAAACTTAAATCATTAGACCAGAAGCCTATTTTGTCTTGCTTTTTATATGCATGTTGTTGTTTTTTTCCATCTTGCAGAATTCACAATGCTTCTTGCAAGGAGCAATTTCTTTAATGAAAAACAAAAGCCTCCAGATATTATAAAGTCACAAATACCTGGGGATTTGAAGAAATGAAAGCATCTGAGTAACACTGTGCAGAACAATGGACATTTCGATGTCTTCTAGAATTTGCATATGCCTAGCTCTAGTCTATAAGTACCCTTAAAATTTCATTGAAAATGAAGCTATAACTATAAGACCACAATCCTACACAAGCAATACTACAGGTATATTGTTAGGCTCCCTCTACTGAATGAAAATAAGACAGAATCAGAATTCTTAAAGACAATAATAGAACGGTTATTTAAAAAAAAATTTTAACACTGTGTTCCATTCAAAAAACAGAGAGTAATTGATCTGATGATATCAGAAACAACGCCAAACTGTCCCTACTTTCTCACATACACCCCTAATATATAATTCTCATTTTACAGTTGAGAAACTGAGACAAAACAAGGTTAAGTGACTTGCCCAAAGTCACACATCTAGAAAGTATCTGAGACCAGATTTGAACTCACAAAGATGAGTCTTCCTGACCGCGGATCGTGAATTCGCTCTACTACGCCGTCTGGCGGTTCTCACCCTTCTTCTTCTCTTTGGACTCCTAATAAAATCCTTCCCCCTTTACTTGCCCCGCCCCGATCTCTCAAGCACCCCCCTACCCCCACCCCCGCCCAACCTCTCA
>NC_058131.1:530475437-530493511 GCF_016433145.1 Gracilinanus agilis | reverse complement strand
GATCTCTCTCTCTCCCTCTCTCTCTCTCTCTCTCTCTCTCTCTCTCTCTCTCTCTCTCTCTCTCTCTCTGTCACTGTGTCGCTGTGTCACTGTCTCTCTGTCTCTGCAGTGCAGGTGCCAGCTTATCTGATTTGCCCATCTCTGACATGTGGTGGCCTCAGCCAGCCTCTTTACTAATAAATGCTGATGAATCTGGTAATAAGCCTCCAGATCAAATTTTATTTATAACAGTGCATTGAGCTGAGATCCTCTAAGAGGGGAGACTAGATATTTAAGGTATGGATGCCAGAAATCGATTAACTTGATTTCAAAATAAAATAGACCCAAGTCAGGATGACTTTTATGGTGGTTTATTTACATTTAGGAAGGTTGAAGGTAGGGAAATTGAGAGAGAGAAATTCTGGCCTGCACCAGAGGCCTGAACCAGGTAGGAACTTAAGAGGCCCCAGCAGAGGAGAACAGAAGTTAATTAAACAAGGCTTCTAGCCTCTAGCCACAAGGCCTCCTCCAAGAAGGGAGGCCTCCCTAATAAGGATAAAACCTCCAGAAACACCAAGGGAAGAGAAAGAGAGTCAGCCTAACTTACCCACGGGACAATTCAAAGGGAAGCAGTCTGAGGTCTCACCAGAGATCCTTCAACATCAAGTTCAAAGTGCCAACTGCCTCCACAGGAAGTTACCATCATATTTAAAAGATTGCATCTTTCATCACTTCCTGCATCCACCTCCAATTTTAAGTGTACAAATGGCAGACTCGACATTGTTTTGGACTGCCCAAAGGGCAGTACCTTGTGTTTTGTTTTGTTTTGTTTTTAAACCCTTACCTTCCATCTTGGAGTCAATACTGTGTATTGGCTCCAAGGCAGAAGAGTGGTAAGGGCTAGGCAATGGGAGTGAAGTGACTTGCCCAGGATCACACAGCTAGGAAGTGTTCCAGGCCAGATTTGAACCTAGGACCTCCTATCTCTAGGCCTGGCTCTCAATCCACTGAGCTGCCCAGCTGCCCCCAAGTCCCTTGTTTTTGATTTGTCGCTTTGTCACATGTGGGTCACAGACCTCCCCCTCCCCACTTAATTCTAAGTTGGGTGGAGTGACATTATTTCTGATGGCTAAAGCCTACACAAATGAGTGAGGGTGAGCTAATTCCATTCACACAATCCCCAACCCACACCCAATTCCTGTCATGCATTTACAATTGCCTACTACATAGCCATAGACAAATTTTAGCTCATAAATCTTCAGAGATGGAAGATATCTTGGAAATAATTTAATCTAAGTTGCTTTTATAGATAAAGAATTTCAAGCCCACATGTAAAGTTATTTATCCAAGATCACCCAACAGGTTAATAATAGAACCAGGACTTCAGTCCAAATCTCTTCATTCCTATAGCTCAATACTCTAACATACAGTGAACTGAAGTTATAATGTTCTAATGGGTCACCTGCCTCTAGCTTTCCCCTCTATAACCTTTACTCCATAGCCAGTAATCTTTTCAATGGATGAGTCTAATTATCAGTCCTTAATTAATAGAGGCACTTGGCCCAGGGCCTAAAATATCAACTCTAAGATCACAGAATCGTCTGTCAGGGTACCAGCACTTAGTAAATGCCTATTGATTGAAACAATGCTAAAATCTCTGACACAGATATGATGCATGTTCAAAAGAACTGAAAAGAGAAGTCCTGCTAAGAATCAGGTGTTCGTGACTGTGACACGACATCATGGCCAAAACCCTTTGATACCTGTCCCTAAAATGGTATTAAGATTTTTGGCACAATTTATATATAGCACAATTTATATGTTTGTGCTATACTGTCTGGGACAAGATTTTCCTCAAGGATACACTCAGCAAAAGGGAGCACAAAGATACACAAGGAAGACTGTTTAGGTAAATAGAGAACTAGACCACTCTACCAAACAATTTTCATCAGGCTTTCTGGATCTCATTCCTAACTAGTCACAGATCTAGAGCTAGAAGGGGCTTTTGCTGTTTGTTGTTCAGTCGTGCCCAACTCTTAAGGACCCCAGTTGGGGTTTTCTTGGCAACGTTACTGGAGCAGTTTGTCATTTCATTCTCCAGTTCATTTTACAGATGAGGAAACTAAGACAAACAGGGTTAAGTGACTTGCCCAGGGTCACACAGCTAGTAAGTGTTGGAGACCAGATTTGAATTCAGGAAGATGAGTCTTTCTGATTCCAGAGTTGTCCCACTATCCTCTGGGCATCTAGCAGCCTTAGATGTTCTTTAATCCTAAATGCTTGGTCCAAGCACCTTGGTAGTGAGAGTCGGGGCCCCAACCTCTAAATCCTAATGCCTTTTTTTCCTGCTTCACACTCTGCAATATGAGAGGCAGCTTTGAAATTCTAGTATAGACTGGCTACAGGCAATCTTAGAGAGGGACTGGGCCCTATTATTGTTAATAGCTGCTACCTTCCTGCTACAAAGATCAATGCCCAACCTTCCTGTTTATAGTAGCTGTATTAACCATTCTTCCCCTTCTTTTCCATAGGAGAAAGCCTACAATTAGGCTTCTTTCATGTACTTGGAGAATTGACATGTAAGGGCAAAGGTATTGTAGACTTATATAAATAACTTAGATTTAGAAAGAATTTGAATCATGTTCAACCCCTTTATCATAAAAATGAAGTCAAGGAGGAGGCCCTGAGAGATCACACAACTTACTAAAGGTTATCTAAACTAAAGGTTAAAGGAAGTAACAGCCAGGATTCAAACCTAGATCCTCATCAGCTCAGTTGTTCATTGTACGGGGATATCTCTAAAGGCTGCCAAACCTCACTGGACACCAGCTAAGTAGTCCTTTAAATTCTTGTTAAGGATCTTATTAAAATTCCAAATGTATTAAGGCCTGTACGAAATCAGTACCACATTCTGAAAGCCCCAAATGGCTCTTAGTTGGTGGAACACATTCATTTAGACTAAGAGCAAGCATGCACAATCCTGCCCTTGTAGCAGTCCCATCATGACCGTGATCGCCCCTTTTGCAGTGGGACTACCCCAGAATAACTAAGATTCCTGCTCCTGATGACGCTAGCCGTTGACTCTATTCCTACATCAAAAGAGAAGCCCCAAAGAGGAAAATGCTAGAAAGCCTTTGGAAAAACTCATGTACTATTGTTGGAGTTCTCAGCTGATACAGCCATTTTGGAAAGCAATTGGAACTGGGCTCTAAAAGTTACTAAAATGAGTATATCACTTGATCCATCTATGCTTATATTATGGTGTAGTTGGTCTATACCACAAAAAGGTCCAAAAAAGGAAAAGAACCTAAATATACAAAAACCTGGCGAGCTTTTCCTAGTAACCCAAACTGGAAACTAAAGGGCTATTCTCTTTTTGGGTGATGACTAAACAAATTATGGCATATGAATAATGGGATGTTATTACATCCTAAGAAATAATGAAGTGGGAAGTTTTAGAGGAAACTTGGAAGCCCTCTGTGAACTGATACATAGCAAAGTGAGCAGATTTAGGAGAACAATTTCTTAAAATGACAGCAGCATTATAGAAAAAACATTGAAAGTTTTTAGAACTATGAGATAACAAACCATGAGCCTGGAAGACTGAAAATGATGCGCCTCACTCACCTCCTACGAGAAAAGTGATGAGTTTAAAATACAGAGAGATATATTCATTTTTCAGGAATAGCCAATGTGGAAATTTATTTTGCTGGGCTATACACATTTATGATGATTTTATTTTGTTGTTATTATTGTTGTTATTCAATTTGAGAAGGAAACATTATAAATGCATACAAAAATATTTTTTATTTTTTTAAAAGAAGAAATGTCCCATCTAAGTAGCCTCCAATAAAATCTTCCCAAAATAAAATCTGTTCTTGCAAGGTATATTGAGAAGATCATAGCAATTCCATTAAAAAGAAGATCACATTGGCCTTGGAAATCTAGTGTCCTAGCTTGCCTCTGAAAGGTGGATAAGAAAAGAGTGGAATATTCAGCAATATTGACATAATGACACTATGGCCAAGTGATATTGGTGCTGGATGCCATAGAATCTGTAAGAAGCACTCTTCATAGAGCACAAACCATAGAACCACTTTCTATAATTCTTAGAACTTCTCCCTCCATCAGACCTTCTTCCATCAATTATATCCATTCTAGTAACCAGTTCTTCCCTGTTGGTAAGAATCATATACAAATATAAATTTTCTCTGTTGGTTCCTCCCCCTTTTTTAAAGATGAAATTACCAGGGTAGTTCAGAGGATAAAAGACAAGATGTCCCAGGTTCAAATGTGACCACAGACATTTCTCAGCTGTGTGACCCTGGGCGAGTCACTTGAACCTAATTGATTAATCCTTACCACTCTTAAGCCTTGGGACTAATACCTAGTATTGATTTTAAGACAGAAGGTAAGGGTTTTAAAAAAAGATTAAATTATCATTAAAACAAGTTGAGAAATTATTAACTACTTTTGACTTCTTTCAGAGAGTGACCTCTAGTAGATGTTTGGATAACAAAAGACCCAAATCACAGTTATATCATGCCTCCATGCCAGTCTTAAAGCATTTTCCAAATTCTTCATCTGTTTCGCTGTTCAAGTAGATAGTAATATTCTCATGGCAATCTAGGGTTGTTTGGGTTTTTTGGGTTTTTTTGCATAAAGCTGACCCTTCCAGAGTCACAGTCCAGTCACAGATCTCATCCTTTCAAATCTCACTGATATCTGAGATTAAATTGGTCTTCTGCCATTAGGTACTCTAGTTAGTCTTGCTAGTAAATCTCTACTACTTACTGATCATGATAGATGTTGGTGGAGATATAAATCTTAGATAAGACACAAGACATAATTTCCTAGAATTTAAAATTCAGTAGGGCAGCCAAGTACTACAGTGGATAGAGTATTGGCCCTGAAGTCAGGATGTCTCGTCCTCCTGAGTTCAAATCTGGTATCAAACACTTACCAGTCAGATGTCCCTGGGCAAATCATTTAACCCTGTTTGCTTCATTTTCTTCATCTATAAAATGAGCTGGAGAAGGAAATGTTAGGCCACTCTAGTATGCCTGCAAAGAAAATCCTAAATGGGGTCACAAAGAGGTGGACAAAACTGAAAAATGACTGAACAACAAGGGGAACTTACAAGACTTAGTAGATTGAAGTTGTTTGAAGCATTAAAAAAATTTAATTATAAAATGCTATTTCAATGTCAAGATGAATACAAAGAACAGGAGAAGAATGAGTACTTTGAGGATTCACAAAAGGAATATTGTCTTTTAAAGAAATCCCAGGTAAAATGTTCTACCCATTGTAATAATGAGACTGATGTTTTCCACTGTGGCAGACTTGCCGTCATCATACTTATTGAATCTAGGAAGAATGAGTCAGCCAAGTGCCTTCCAGGGCCTCGATAAAGAAATGTCACATAAAAGTTCTGATGAAATGGAACTCTTGGCAAATTAAGAAGTAATTGCCTATCATCCTCTAAGATACCATCAGTTTCAGATCTTTAGACTATATCTCCAAGCTATTTCTGCATTGTTCAATCCTAAATTTTCATTAAGCATGAACAACTGTGAAAAAATCTTCTGCTCCACAAGACTCAAACTTTTCATATTAGGGATATGCTAGACTAGAATGATGTCCACTGGGTTGCATAGTGTTTGTTCTGGGGAGAAATAATAATGACAATTGCAAGCATTTATATAAGATTTGAAAAATGCTTTACGTATGTTAACTTATTTGATCCTTACAAAACCCAGGTGAAGTAGGTGCTATTAGAAGATGACTATTACTTTGCAGGTCTGAATGATGGGGAGGATGGAAGTACCCTTGACATTATTAGGTAAGTTACGTAGAGGGGAGAGTTTGGGGGAAAATATATTGTGTTCAATTTTGAACTTGCTGAGTTTAAGATGTCTAAGAAACATCCCATTTTAAATATCGGATAGGCAGTTGAAAATGAGATTGGAGATGAGGAGGGAGGTTAAAGCTAGACAAATAGATCTGGATCCATCAGAGCTGATGAAATCACCAAGCAAAGTAGTATAAAGAAAAAAGAAAAGAAGTCCTAGAACAGAACTTCTGGAGGCACCTTGAGATACTGAGAACAATTTGGATAAAGATCCAAGAGCCTGAAAGGAGGAATTAGACAGTAAGAGGGGAAGAAGGAGAGAAAGCGGTGTCCTGAAAGCCTCGAGAGAGTATCAAAGAGAAGATTGTCAAGAAGGATGAAGACTGAGACAAAGCCATTAGACCTGGCAATTTAGAGATCATTGGTTACTTTGGAGAGAGTAGTTCAGTTAAATGATGAAGTCAAAAGCCAGATTAGAGAAAGTTAAAAAATGAAATGAAAGGAAGTGGAGGCCTCTATGATAGACAACCTTCTCAGTGAGTTTAAGTATAAAAGGGGAGAGACATAGGACAGCATCTAATGGACACAGGCGGGCCAAGTAAGGGTTTTCTGAGGCTGGAGGAGACATGGACGTGTTTGTAAGCAGAAGGGAATTAGACAGTAGACAGGGAAAGACTGGAGTTTAGTGAGAACGGGTTTATAGAGGGGATAGTGTGCAGAAGGAGGGTAAGAATGAGAAAAGGTCCAAGTAAGTAGTCAGTTGGCAACATAGGTGTTTGGTAGTAGATCCCAAGGTTGAGCCACTGAAGAACAGGGCATGGTTTTAGTCCCTAGGAATACTGGCAAAAAGAAGGCCCCCCCCACCAACCCAGAGAAACTAAGGCACAGGGAAGGATGCCAGACCAAGAACTTAGAGCAGCTTTAGGGAATAAGTCAGGGCCACTGTTAAGCTAATCGGGCTACTCCATAATTTGATCAGAATAGAATCAGAAAGAACAATAACTTGTTCCTAAACTAAAGGAACTATACATTTATGGGTCCTTAAATATCCCCTGCCTAAGGACAGATTGGTCCAGAAAGACTAAATCTGCAAGGGGAAGTGAAGTGGCCTCTGCCAGAGGAATCGATGGTCACGGAACCAGCTGGTTATTATAGCAGGGACAGCTAGAGGTGATGTTCGAGGATCCCTCAAGTCCTGAGTATCATATGAGAAGCAAAGATATCCTCAGCTCTGGATTAAGATAGTAAACTCCTTGAAAGACAGCCCTAAGTCTCCTTTATCATTTACATTTCCCTCCCTGCTTGTCACAGTGTAAACTTCCTAATATTTCTGGCAAGTTTCTACTGATGTTGACAAAGTGTTAGTTGGTGTCATTCTTGAAAGAATTTAGCCTCACTTAGGACTTTATTGTGGGTCAAGGTTCAACACACCCTGTGGACTCCTCTCCTCTAGGGAGTATGTGTGTGCTCTTCTTCTCCTTCCTTGGGGAGGAGTGTGCCCCTTACCTGAGTTTTAAAATACAGCTGTCGGCCATTGGTCTATGGGCATTCTCCTTAAGACAAATGACACACACCAGGGCTCTCAGGCCACCTCAGCAGGGCCCATCCCTTCATCAATAGCAGCCTCCTAGACACCTAGATTCACAATCCTAAAGTAATAGATTGTATTTAACTTAGAGACAGAAGGGACCTTAAAGGTCATCTAGTCTACCTCTTATTTAATAGATGAGGAAACCGAGGCTCACAGAAATAAAATGACTTGTCCCAAGCTCACAGATTATATAAAACAAAGCTAGAATTTGAGCCCAGATCTCCTGACCATACATCTAATGTTTTCACTAAGCCATGCTACTACTTTCTTACCCCATACATTTAATCAATTACCAAATCCTATCAATTCTCCTTGGACAAAATCTCTCACATCTTTGTTTTTGTTTGTTTATCTGTTTATTTGTTTTTTTTCTGTTTTTCCCATCTAACTTTATTTCACTGTTTTCTAAAACTCTGGAATTTCACAATTTAACAAAAAAAAAATTTGTTCCCACTGGTTCAGGCTCTCAACTAAGTCATGCCCAAATTATTACAATAGTCTTCTAACTGGTATTTCTGCCTTCTAATTCCTGTCCCATCTGTCTTGCTGTTTTTCTGCCTTTGTTCACATTGCTGCCCAAATATAGCATTGCAAACATGCATTCCTCTACTCAAAAACCTTCAATGGCTCCCCATTGCCTAATTGTTACATTAATCTTATAAGTAAAAAAGGACTTTACTAACATGGTGAGATGGGTGATCTCCTATCCAAAGAAAAAAGGCTCTATAGGACTTCAAATCATAGAAATTGTGGACTGTTAGAAGAACCAGAGATCATAAATACAAATTCCAAACCAGAAATTTAAAGTCCCTCCATAATCTGATTCTAACCCACTTTTTCATATATTCTATACAACTTCCTTTCTTTATTTTTATTCAAAGATATTTTATTTTCCCAATTACATGAAATAATTTTTAACATTTATTTCCCAAAATTATAGGATCCAAATCTTCTCCCTCTCTCCCTTCTCTTTCCCCACTTGAAGATTACAATTTTCTTTCACATAAACCTGCATTACAGTCAAACCCTTTTCCTCCTGCCATTTGAATTATTTCCACTAATGGGTAGCCATTTTAATTAGTATATCTCTTTGAATTCCCAAGATTCTTCTTAAAATAAAAAGGTAAATTGAGTTCCTTTACTCATTTTGATTCCTGCATTTGGCAGCAAATTTCTCTCTAAGAGAATAATTCTAAATCAGGATTCATATTAGAAAGGAAAAAGTTGTATGGGGTTTTTAAAGTCCCACACATAAAACATATAGTTAAATGAGATTTATTACAAGATATTCTGTACAACCAACCAAGGTCTTAGGAGAGTAGGAGAAAGGCTTGAATCTCCAAGATCCTTCCCCAGATCTGTGATACTAGTTTCTTTGTTGTTTTTTTAAGTCTGTTCAGTATAATTTAGAGGAGAGAAGGAAGAATTAGTGGTTAACAGCTCATCAAAGATAGCTTCCCTGTTTTCTCCTTTTCTATAGAAAAAAGTCCCCCTTTTAACTTCCTTGTGGGTTTTAGGATAGGAATTGATGAGGAAGGAAGGTGTTATCTTTAATTCCACTCTCAAGATCTGTGCATTGGAAACTTCAAATATCATAATTGTATTTGAAGGAGCAAAGGAAGAGAGAAAGTCTTCCTCGTCCCTTGGCTGACTTTGGGCCAGAACTCACAGAGATAGAGACCTTGATTCTCAGTGTCTTATTTGACATTCTTTCTTTTTTCTTTTTTTAACCTTATCTTCTGTCTCAGAAGTATTGGTTGTAAGGCAGAAGAGTGGTAAGAGCTAGACAACTGAGGTTAAGTGACTTGCCCAGGGTCACACAGCTAGGAAGTATCTGAGGTCATATTTCAACCCAGGACTTCCCATCTCTGGCTCTCTATCCACTGAGCTACCTAGCTAATAGTTAATTTCTGCTAGAAACTTCTTTCCCATACAACAGCTAGTTATGATAGCCTCTGAATGGGTTTGGGAAAGAATCTAGTTATCCTTCAAAAGCAGTTGAGTCATCCAGCACCTCCTGCCTCCAGGCCTGGCTCTCTATCCTCTGAGCCACCCAGATGCCCCATCTTGCTTGACTTTCTTTTCTTTTTTTTTTTTTTCTTACTTTTACATGGAAAAAGTGGGAAAAATATTTTATAAAATATCAATAGAACGTCAGATATTGCATATGTTTGAAATTATGTGGATATGCGAATGAACTAAACTCACAGTGGAAAAGATGGGAAATAATCTGCCCCCACCAAAACCCTATTAAAATGAGACTCCCAATACATTTTAAGCATTCTTCCCTCTTATGGGTCCATGCTTCCTGAGTGCTCCCAACTCTCTTTTTTTTTATTTTTATTTTGAATATTTTCCTGTAGTTACATGTTTCATGTTCTTTCCCTCTCCCCAAAACCCCCCTAACCTTTAGCCGCCACACAATTCCACTGGGTTTTACATGTATCATTGATTAAGACCTAATTCCATATTATTGATAATTGGACTAGAGTTATCTTTTAGTGTCTTCATCCCCCATAATATCCCCATCAGCCCATATGATCAAGCAGTTGTTTTTCTTCTGTGTTTCTCCTCCCACAGTTCTTCCTCTGAATTTGGCTAGTTTTCTTTCTCATAAGTCCCTCACTTGCTTGACTTTCTAAAGCATTTACTGAGTGCTTGCTGTGTGCTGGATACTGTGCTACACATTAGGAATACAAGGAAAAGCAAAAAGAAGAGATTTCATTCTAATGGGAAAAGAGTATACCTAAAAAGATAATGAAAAGGGGGAGGTGGGGAGAGAAGAAGGTACCTGTGCCAGAGGATGATAGAAAAAGTCCCGAGAGTCAGATATGAAGCTCAAGGAGGAATGAAGACATAGCTGGCCTGGGGCTTTCCTTCTAACAGAGATTCCAGAAGGAATCAGTCATCAGGAAAAGGGGCCAAAGGAATAAAGTTTATTTCCAGTTTATTTCCATCATGGGTGGGATGAACTTCCAAGAAGAGGAGACTGCTGTAATATGGTAGGGAAAGTCCAGAGAGTCAGGATTAGAGCCTGGGGAAGAATCCCTCTGGGACACCTTCCGCCGCACAGGTAGGCATGAGCTAATAGCAAAAAAAAAATGTTTTTTTTTATTTTGATTCTGATTTAACCCAACTCTATTAAACCCTTCTTAGCTTCTGCCTAGAAAATGCAGGAGGTGCCGTGGAGACATTAGCATTCGCTCTAGGTCTTTTGTTCAGTATTTCATGTGTTGGGATGTCTTGTCCCTATGAGAGGGACTAGCATGCAATTTCCCCAAATAAGAATAGGCCCTAACATACAACTCTTACTTTCCATCCTGGAATGGACGTCACTTCTCCACTTCCACCACCCCTTTCAGTCTCTGACTGTTGCCACCCCTGCTTCCAAAGCTCTGCTGAAGCATCATTCTCTTTGATGAAGACTTCACTGGCCATCCCTTTCCCCACAAAGTGATTTCTCTCCAACAAATTTTTATCACATTTCTAAAAATCCCTCACCTTCTATTTTAGAATCGAAATAAATATCAGCTCCAAGGCAGAAGCATCAAGGCTAGGCAATTTGGGTTAAGTGACTTGCCCAGGGTCCCACAGCTAGGAAGGGTTTGAACCCAGAACCTCCTGTCTCCAAGCCTGGCATTCTATCTACAACCTCCCATGGCTTTCATCTAGAACATGTATGCCTGTAGGTGATCTAGAGAGGGCTGTGTGGCTAAATAGGTTCTCCCTAAGGACCCAAATTCAATCTATGTGTGTAATTTCTTTCTCAGTCTTCTCTGGATTCAGAACTAGATAGATCTATCAGCCTCCTAACAGTTCCCTTTCAGAACTAACCAATCATTTTATACTCCAAAGGTCCATGGGGTCTTGCTTGTTGTAAGTGGTCATTTTTCTCATCATTTAAGTAACGCAGTTTTTTTATCCCTATAAGATTACTGTAGTGTTTGCAAAGCACCTACAAATTCTCAGAGAAAAAATTCTCTTTCCCCCTTTCCTCTCCCAAATTCTATCCTGCAGGCCTGGGACCAAGCTGTAATAGGCATCCCTTTCTAAAGTGAATTCTAGTATTTGTGAAGGCCCGAATGTCAGGAAAAATTAGCCCTAGCTCTTTAATGATGTTTTATCTCACCTGATCTTAACGAATGACACACAGGAAACAGAATCAGGAGCATAGGCTAGCCCTTTCAAATGTTGCACATTTAAATAAGTTGTTAATTAAGTGTTCTTAAGCAGTAGTTTTATACTACAATAAATGAACTCATATAGTAGCTCCTGGATATTAGACTGAGGGGGGAAAAGATTATTTTTCTTCATCCACTAGGTGATGCTGTCTATCTTCTTTTAGATACCTAATCCCTAGATACACTGTATATTACTAGAATTCAACTGAGTAGGATCATAGTATTTTAGGGTTGGAAAGAGCCCAAGAGACATCCAGTATCAGAACCGCAAAGTTTCAAACCTCATGCCATCTAGCCCAGCTTTTATGTGAACCCTAAGCCCTCCTACTAGGACCCATTTCTAAAGTGGTGAGGGACCCCACTACTCTCCAAGACACCCAGACTATTTGGTAGACCTCTAAATGTTAGAAAAAAAAATTTTTTTCTAATGCTTAAATCTGCCTCTTTTTCTTAGTCCCTTGTCTTATGGATGGGAAAACTACAACTCAGGAGAGATTAAGTGATTTGCTCAAAATCACAAATGAGGTAAATGGTAGAGTCAAGATTAGAACCAAGGGCTTCTGATTCTAAATTTAGGAATTTTCCCACCCTACCATTCTTTCCAAACTACTTATAATGCCATTTAAGACCCTCCATGACTAGTACTACCCTATTTTTCTAGCTTCGCCTCTAAACAATATCCTTTGACATACTCCAGGCTTCAGCTATCCTAAAGTCGCCACCATTTCATGAACATGGCTTCACTTTGTTGTTCCGTATATCTAAAATGTTCTCGCCACCATAGGGAACAGAAACAATCAGTACAGGATGGATGCTAGTACTTGGGGCACCAAAATTCCTAGAATTCTGTCCCAAACCACCATAGATGTCCCTGGAGGGCCAGCACTCTGAACTTCAAAAATGCAGCAAGGTAGAGGGTAGCGCAGAAACCCAGGTTAAGACTAAAAACGACTGACCACCTCCCCCAAAGTGAAGCAGGGAACAGACCCTGGCCCTGGCACAAAACCACAATTCAGGAACTAAGGAAACAGAAATTGCTGACC
Organism: Gracilinanus agilis; assembly: GCF_016433145.1. Classification (NCBI taxonomy): domain Eukaryota; kingdom Metazoa; phylum Chordata; class Mammalia; order Didelphimorphia; family Didelphidae; genus Gracilinanus; species Gracilinanus agilis. Next base: position 530,480,866 of record NC_058131.1, on the reverse strand, counting down.
GCTACAAAGAATCAAAATAGATTCAGAAATATCCAGATGGACTGAAGTCAGAACTAAACTTAGACCCAGTGCTCTATCCACTGTGCCACCTAACTGCCAGTTGTAGGGAGGAAAATGTCCTGTAATGGAATGGAAAACTTTCAAGCATTTCTAAGGTAGAGATCAGAGCTAAGTAGAAATGTTGAAATGCAATCAGAAGTCTAGTTAAATCTAGAGAATTAAATTTATTTGAACAATTGGAAGGCTCTGTATGATGAAGGACTAACATTCTTTATGAGGAGAGAACAGAAGAAACAAATTTTTCCTTTAGAACATGACATTTTCAAATGGAATTGAAAGAGTTAAAAAAGAAAAAAGAAAAATAGAGATCCTGGGAGTGCATTGATTTTGTTCTGAGGATTAAAGAAAGGAAAGAAAAAGGAGAATATAAAGAATACCCTAGTGTAGAAAGGAGGAAGAAGGAAATGGAACTTGGTATTTCACAACTGAGTTGCTTGAGAAGAGTATATAATGATGGAGAATATGTGGGAGAAGTCGGCATCAGATGAATGTCATTCTTCTATGAACTAGACAAAGGAAGATTGAACACACATTGGGGTGTATGAATATATAAAATTCAATAGGGATCAATTCCATTGTCTATTTGACAGGCATAATGCAGGAGAAGAAATGGTTATAAGCAAAACAAACTTTCTGATCCCAAAGGAGGATTTGAAAGGAAGAAAGAAAATTGAAAACGGGGGAAAGGGTACCCATCAATTGGGGAATGGCTCAGCTAGTTGTGGTATATTAATGCAATAGAATATTATTGCATCATAGGAAGTGATGAAAGAGGTGATATCAGACAATACTCTGGGAAGTGGGAACCGATGCAGATTAAAGGGAGCAGGATCAGGACGACAATTACTATAAGATAAAGAACATTATAGAGAAAAGCAACTGTGAAAGACTTAAGAACTCTCATCAAAGGAGCAACCATCTAACTAGGTGTCCAGAGGCCTATGGTAAAGCATGTTACTCACCCTCTGACAAAGAGGTGATAGACTTAAGGTGTAGATTTTGGGACATGGACATTGTGTAGATTTTTTTTTCTTTGACTATGTTTATTTGTTACAAGAGTTTTTTTTTTTTTCTATTTTTCATTGGTGGGGAGGGTATAGAGAAAGAGAGGAGATATCAGTGGTGGTGCCCTCAAAATAAGACATTTTAAAAGTACATGGGTTATAAAAGAAAATTCAGAAGGAAAATAGCATTGAATATTTTTAAAGTTTTGTTATATACTTTTTAAAAAGCAAGATGTATGGAGCTGAATTCATAGTTTTGTATAAAATCTTCTTTCTCTCCTTAGATGACAGAAATGCTCATAATCTCCAATTTTGGTGTTAGTTAAATTCAAGATTAAAAAAAATTTTAAAGACAAGTGTTGTTAAACATAAGACTTTATATTTGATTCTAGAAGTAATGGAGATCCGCTAGAATTTATTAGGCATGGGTGGGGAGGAAGGGTGATGTGGGCAATTTATGTTTCAGGAAAATCACTCCAGCCATTTATATGAGGAATGAATTGGAGTGAGGAGAAACTAAAGGCAGGATGATTAATTAGGTTATTGAAACAATCTAGACAAAAGATAAAGAAAGCCTGAATTAGATCATGGTTGTGAGAGTAGAGAGAATGAGACATATGCGATCAATGTGGTAAAGGCAGAAAAAAAAAGATTTGGGAGTTTGTTGGATTAACGGAGTGGGTCCAGCATTCCAACAAGGTTGTAAACCTTGTTTAGTGGGTAGTGCCCTCATCAGTGATTAGGAAGTTCAGAAGAGGAGTGGATTTGTAAGAAAAAATAATGAGTTTTGGGTTGCTTGTAGGGATCTTGTTCAAGATATCCAATAGGCAGTTGGCTACACATGACTTGAATTCAGAAGAAGGATAAGGGCTAGGTATATATACCTGGGCATCTTCTGAATAGAAATGATAAGTGAATCTATAAGCCATTTTTTTAAACCCTTGTACTTCGGTGTATTGTCTCATAGGTGGAAGATTGGTAAGGGTGGGCAATGGGGGTCAAGTGACTTGCCCAGGGTCACACAGCTGGGAAGTGGCTGAGGCCGGGTTTGAACCTAGGACCTCCCATCTCTAGGCCTGACTCTCACTCCACTGAGCTACCCAGCTGCCCCTCTATAAGCCATTTTTAAAATTTTTCTTTCACTAAAATTTTTCCCAATTACATGTAAAAATAATTTTGCATAAAAGCTATTGAGATCACTAAGTGAGACGGTACTGAGGGAAAGATGCTTGTAGTACCTCCACAATTCTTGAGCATGGAATAGATGAAGATATAAAAAAGCCTGAGAAATAGTGATCAGAAAAGAAAAGAAACAAGAGATTGATGTTATAAAAACTCAGAGAAAAGAAAGTGAATAAGACTGAATAATTCACAGAGGTGGGTCAAGGGGTATGAGAACTGAGACATGACTGATAGGCTTGTCAATTAAGAAATTATTGTAACTTTGGAGAGTGGTTTCAGTTGAATGTTAAGATCATAAAGCAGATTGTAGAGGATTTAAAAGAGAGTTAAAGGAGAGGAAGTAGAAAATAGACCATTTTTTCAAAGAATTTAGCTGAGAAGGGAAGGAGAAATATAAATTAGCATGGATTATAGGATCAAGGGAGTGATTCTGCACCAGACCATGCCAGATGAGTAGGAAATAAGAGCAAAAGATTAAAACAGAAGTGTAAGTATTATAGAATTGAATAAAAGCCATACATATTCTCTAATTAATCCTTCCATTTCCCCCAGCACAGTAGGAGAAGGACAGAGGAAGATTACTTACAACAGGGTATTAGAGATTAGCATCTGTAGCAATCTCTGTTTAATTATTTCCTTTTCCACATCAGTGTAGCAATTAGCAAATGTTGATATCTCAAGAGCCTGAGCTTTAGGATAGCTAGCCAAGTCTAAACCCCTGGGTATTCCGGGGTGTGCTGGTAAATGTTTACCAACCAGCTCTCTGGAAGAAAAAAAGAGAGGTGTCTTTCCACCTCTTCTGTCTCCAACATCCCCACTCGTGCCAGGCTGCCTTTCATGGACCAACTGCTGTCTATACCCATAGCACAGTCTAGACGTGGGTGACATTTCTTCCCATCTCTCTCATCAGTGTGCCAATATCCTTGCACTTCAGCTATCAATCCCCTCCATTTCACTAGTTTTGGGCAATTCTCAAATCTTCTTTTTAAACTGCCCAAAATGGAAGAATTTCATCTAATCACAATGTCCCTGTATTTAGGTTCACACCCAACTTTTGAGAAATGGAGTATGGAGAATTTTTTGAGACTCTCTGCTGCAGACCTTATGGGAAAATGGAGTCTATCCATAGACAAACTCTCTATGTATGTCAGAGTTTTGTAAGTTATAAAGCTGTTTTAGAATATATGACATTATCATTAGATCTTTTTTTATCAAAAATATTTTTCCCAATTATATGTAATAATAATTTTCAATATATATTTTCTGAAATTATATCAAATTTTCTCCCTCCCTTCCTTCCTTCGCCCTTCTTAGAGATAGTAAGCAATTTGATCTGGATTATACATGTATTATCAAGCAAAACATACTTCCATATTGGTCATTTTTGTAAGAGAATACTCATAGAAAACCAAAACCCCAAAATAGTACCATAAATAAATTAATGTGAAAGACAGTATGCTTTGATCAGCATCTGACTAGCAATTTTTTCTCTAGCATTCTTTGTCATAAGTCCTTTAAAATTGTCCAGATCGGTGATGGACAAACTACAGCCTCGTGGACCAGGTGTAGTCCCCTGAAATGTTCTATCCGGCTGCATGACATTATTCCTAATCTGATGAATACAATGAGTAGGATACAATACAATGAAACTTCGAAAGAGTTGTCTTAGAAACAGACTGACAGATGAGCATTTCCTTTCCTTTGGCCCCCTCTTTAAAAAGTTTGCCCATCACTGGCCCAAATCATTGTATTGCTGAAAGTAGCTAAATCTTCCATGGTTAATCTTTGTATAATATTGCTGTTACTGTGTATAATAGTATTCTGGTTCTGCTTATTTTGCTCTGCATCATTTCATGAAGATCTTTCCAGCTTTTCCTGATATTTTTCTGCTTATCATTTCTTATAGGGCAATTCTTTCCATCTCCAACATATATCACAATTTGTTCAGTTCTTCCCCAATTGATGGGCATCCCTTCAGTTTCCAATTCTTTGTCACCACAAAAAGAGTTGTTTTAAGTTTTTTAAGTACAAGTAGGTCCTTTCCCCTTTTTTATGATCTCTTTGATATATAGACCCAATAGCTTTTAAAAAGAAAGGAAATCAGGGTAGCAAGGTAGCTCAGTGGATAGAGTCCTAGACCTGGAGTCAGGAGGACTTGGGTTCAAATGTGGCCTCAAAAACTTCCTAACTGTGTGGCCCTGGGAAAGTCATTTAAACCCCATTGCTGAGCCCTTACCCCTTTTCTGCCTTGGAATCAATACACAGTATTGATTCTAAGGTGGAAGATGGGGGTTATAAAAATTTTTTTAAGGAATCATTTGAACTTAGAAATCAGGTAATTCTGAGTTGAGTTCAGCTCTGCTCTCTGTGCTTAGATGCTTCTTTAAATGTATCTTTCCAAAAAGGAAACACACAGAATACAAGCTCACAAAAACCCTAAATATGTGTATGTACATGTGCCTATGTGCCTGTGTAATTAGAATCTGTTACTCTAAAAACTACGATCCCCAGCAAAACTACGATTCCCAGAACCCCACTCACTTCCTGTCGTTACGTGCTGATGTAGACAGGATATAATTGGATGTAGCCCCATCTATCTCTATGGGTCTCTTTCCTTCCTGTCCCGGCTTTGGTGGAGCAGGGAATTTTGAGTAGGAAGAAAACTTAGTTACATGGTTCTATTTTTTTTTTAAAGTAAGTTTGTACTTAATTTTTTTAATTATTATTAGACATTTATTAATATTAGTTTTTAACCTGTTTACATACATAAAGTATGTATAAAGCCCCTACTTTCCCCTTCACCCCCCGCTCGCCCCCCACCCATGGCCAACACACATTTCCACTGGTTGTAACATGTGTCCTTGTTCAGGGTCTATTTCCAATTCATGACCGCCTCAGCCCATGCATTCAAGCAATTGTTTATCTTATATGTTTCCTCTCCTGCAGTCCTTCCTCTGAATGTGGGTAGCATCTTTACCATAAATCCCTCAGAGCTATCTTGTGTCATTGCAGTGCTGCTGGTACAGGAGCCCATTACATTCGATATTACCACAGTATATCAGTCTCTGTGTACAGTGTTCTTCTGGCTCTGCTTCTTTCACTCTGCATCACTTCCTGGAGGTCTCTCCAATTTGCATGGAATTCCTCCAGTTTATTATTCCTTTTAGCACAATAGTATTCCAT
>NC_058131.1:530459164-530470486 GCF_016433145.1 Gracilinanus agilis | reverse complement strand
GGAGGAGAAGGAGGAGAAGGAGGAGGAGGAGGAGGAGGAGGGAGGGAGAGAGGGAGAGAGGGAGAAAGAGAGAGGCAAAGAGGGAGAGAGAGAGGGAGGGAGAGAGAGGAAAAGGGAATAATACTGCACACACTAAGATAACATAGTGGATAAAATACTGGAGACTTGGAATGAGGAAGACCTGAGTTTGAATTATGACCCAGATCCTTTTAAACTAGCTGTGTCACCTTGGGCAAGTCAATTAATATCTCTCTGACTCAGTTTCTTCATCTGTAAAATGAGAATAATACTCATTAGTTATCTCATTAGGATCAAATGAGATAACATTTGTAAAGCACTTAGCATAGCACCTGGCATGTAGTAGACACTTGATAAATATTTCTTTCCTTTTTCTGAAGTCCTTGAAAAAAGAAACACATAGGAATGTTATTTATTTATATATCCCAGATGGGTATTGCTAAAGGGATTTTCTTAATCTCCCCCTATCATTTTAAAAGTAGAAGATTTCTAAGTAAGAGCAGGATATCTTAGAAGAGAGTTAATTAGAGCTGAAGATTCCATTACCTAGAATATGAGATATTTAAGAAAGAGACAGCTGAGAGTTGGGGACTTTTGCTTTGGGATTCACTAGAAAACAGGTCTGCTCGGTCTCCCTCTCAGTCAGGAGACTGACTGGCAGTTTACTACTGACAAGATAGAGAAACAGTTTTAAGGAGGTTGTAGGTGATTAATGTTTATTGATTAGCTTCGATAGGTAGGTAGTGAATATATTTCTAGGTAGTAGTAGTGTAGATAAATTAGGCCTGGTCTGCCAGGCAGAAGAACCCGTCCTCAAAGATAGTTAGAGTAGAGTTTTTTAGAAAATTTAGGTAGGATTAGGATTTAGGTATAGTCATAATGTATTAGAGTAATAATTTCACCTTCCTCCTTTCTATTTTCTATCTGTACTTCTTCTAAATTAACCTTAGTGTTTTTATTAAACTGCTCTCCTCACTTTTGTCAAACTCCTATCAAAATTAACCCTTAACAACCTCATATAGAATTGGAAGAGCCCTATACTGAGATTGAACAGAGATCTTACTTCTAGTCCCAGCTCTGCCATGACCTAGTTCTATGATCTTAAAGAAAAGCCACTTAACTTGTAATAATGGATGTCCATAATTCACTCTGGATTTAAAATTCTATAGCTCTATTGCAATGAAGTTAGGAAACTTAGGTTTGCTACTATCCCTAATACTGATTCTGGAAAAACAAATCCCTATACTCCTCCTTCCTTCAGCTAATCCAGTCAGAGGAAATGGTGAGGAAATCATTGTTGGCCTGCCCTTAATTTCAGAGAAATGTAAAGATTCATGCAGAAGTCACTGAAATATTTTGAGGTCTTGAGACGAAGGTATTATGTAAGTAAAATAAAGTAATCGATGTGCATTTCTGATTGCAGTTATTTTGAAAATCAGCAGCCTTATTTTAAATAAAGTAACAATCTAGTCTATCCTGTAGGTAGAAGGAAAAATATCACAAATGCTGAGCTTCTGAAAATTTCTATTTATTTATAAGTAAAGCACATTATTCATTTTAAAGTTTTATACAAATGTCAGCCTTTCCCTCTCCTTTTCGGAATCCTGAGTGGGTGGCTCCTCTTGACTTTGTTCCTAAACATCTGAGACCCAGCCCCACGGTCGCTGGAACCAGTAAATGATTGCTGCATTTTGCAAAAGTGTAGGTCCTTTAGTCCTGAGCTGGAGCACTTGTTTTGCCCCACAAAGCCAGAACTTTTGCCACAAGATCGTCCCCATTACCTTATTATTATAGCAAATATTAAAAAATGTGTTAACTTAAGTGCCTTGCAATATGTCATGTCAGTGTTTTAGGGAAATGACCAAGTGCCTTTGATTTGGACTAAGAATCATATTTTATTTTTTAAAAACCCTTCTCTTTTATCTTAGAATTGATACTAAGTATCCATTCCAATGCAAAAGAGCCATAAGGGCTAGGCAATTAGGGGTAAATGACTTGCCCAGGGTCACACATAGGAAGTGTCTGACACCAGATTGGAACTCAGGTCCTCCTAACTCCAGACCTGGTGCTCTGTCCACTATGTTACCTACCTGCCCTAATCATCTAACTGCTCCTGGACCGAGCATTTTAGCGCATACACCAAAAAACACTATATTAGGAAGGAAATACACTTATTTTTACTTCTACCCCATAAAGGATTTAAAAAATGGTTATAATTAGAATTCTATCAAATAAGCTGAAAGTTTCAGATGAAAGCACTATAAGAAATGAGTGGGTTCCTGATTTACCAGCTATTTTAGTAGTGGGGGAGCAGGGAAGGAAGGTCACTCTCTGAAGAAAAAAAAAGGTTATTTTCAATGATGACAAAAATGCAGATAAACTTCCCTGTTTCTTCAATCCAAAAGATCTCATATACCTTAAAAACAATTTTATCTATTCCTTTTGATTTAATTAGCATCGATATGCCTATGATTCCCTAATCAGTGTCTCCAGCTGCAGCACCTCCCCATTGCATTAATCCATATTTCCCCCTGCCTCCAGGATAGCTCCATCTGGAACCTCCAACTTGACTTATCTGAAATGGAAGTCACCATTTCCCCCCTTCCCAAACCTTCTTTTCCTTCTTACTTTTTACATTCAAAACCTTTGAACTATCTTTGCCTTTATTTCACATCCAACAAATCCAGCACATTTCCTTGTCCTATTTATTCTGCCTCCATAAAAGCTTCCAAATATGTCCCCTCCTTTCCATTCTCTTTGCCATCACTCTAGGCCAATGGTTCCCAAACATTTTTGGCCTACCGCCTCCTTTCCAGAAAAAATATTACTTAGCACCCTGGAAATTAAATTTTTTTAAATTTTAATAGCAATTACTAGGAAAGATAAATGCACCTGTGGCCATCACTGCTTCCCTGGATCACTGCAGCACCCACCAGGGGGTAGTGGTGCCCACTTTGGGAATCACTGCTCTAGTTCAAGCCCTCAGCACCTTCCTCTTTGGACAACTGAAATAGCCTCTGAACTGATTTGCCTGCTTATAGTCTCTCCCTTTTCCAATTAACCTAAAAGACTTCTGCCAGAGCAATGTTTCTTAAATGCATGGCTCAGAGAGGTCAAAATCCCCGGGGGATCACCAAATTCAGTGATTTCCTGTGTTCTAGAGAATAAATCCAATTTGAGTTTCACCTTAGAGACTCTCCACAAGCTGACTCCAAGCTATACTATCCATCACTTGCCTTCACTAACTCTATATTCTAGTCCAGCCATGCTCAAAGTATGGTTCGAACAGCCCTGGAGTCTTGAGATTCCTTTCAGGGGGTCCATGAGGCTAAAACTATTTTCATAGGAATACTAAGAAGTTTTTATTTCTAATATGGTAACTCTCAACAGATAAAAAAACACATGAAAGCTCTGTGCAGGGTCCTCAATGTTTTTGTTTTTGTTCTTAAAACCATTTATTTATTTTAGAATATTTTTTACATGGCTACATGATCCATGTTCTTTCCCTCCCTTCCTCCCTTCCCCCTCCTGTAGCCAACAAGCAATTCCACTGGGTTTTATATGTCTCAATCAATAATTTTTTTTTAAATCTTTAGTTTCTATCTTAATAACAACTAAGCAAGGGCTAGGCAAACAGAATGAAGTGACTTGCCTAGGATCACACAGCTAGGAAGTGCTTGGGTCAGATTTGAATCCAGGTCCTCCCAACTCTCGGATCTGGTACTCTCTCCACTGTGCCAGCTAGCTGCCTGCCTTGATCATTTTTAAGAGTGTAAAGGGGTTCATCAAAAAAAAAAACATTTTAGAACTAATGCTCTAGTAAAACTGAACTTCTTGAGACTGTACTCTTCCCTCCTTCTACCTCCATTCCTTTGCTCAAGCCATTTCTTAGTCTTGGACTCTATCATTCTATCTGTTGAAATCTTTATTATTTTTCAAGATCTGTCTCAAGTGCTGCTTTCTCTATGAAGCCTGCCTGCATGCCCTCCCTTCCACCCCATTCCCTCTTTGAGTCTCTCTAAGGACTTTGTATTTCTTTTGTGAATTAACACATTATAATCTGCATTATGGTTATTTGTGTGGTTGACATATCTTCTCCACTTGATTTTAAGTTTCTAGAAGACAAGGATTGTGTCCTGTTCACCTTTAGATCTCAATTTATCAGATTGGTTATTTTTAAAATTTAAGCCCTTATGTAGCTCTGTCTTAGTAACACCTCTAAGACGGAAGGGTAAGAGCTATGCAAATGGGGTTAAGTGACTTGCCCAGAAGTCATACAACTAAAAAATGTCTAAGGCTAGATTTGAACCCAGATCCTTCCAATTCCAGGCATGGCACTCTAGCTACTGAGTCATCTAGCTGTCCTAGCAGATAGGTTATTAATCATTTTTTGATGGATTCAAAATTCAATTATTCAATTATTCACTCAACAAGCATCTATTAAGTGCCCTCTATGTCCCCGAGGAACTTGGATTCTTTTGAGATAAACAACAAATACACAGAGAATTGAAGCCATATATATATATACATATATATATATAAATTACTCATATTGTTCTGTATTTACTTTAGTTCTGAACTGTTTGGAATTATTAATTTTTATAGTGGTCCTCTACCATACTGTATCCCTCCCCGCCTATGTTTGTCTTTAATATATATATTAAATATATATATATATATATATATAGGCACTAGCAACCAGGGGGTAGGGTAAAGTCTTGGATGAGGAGAAGTGAACTGAGATAGCTCCCTGTATGGAGTGGCATAAAGCTGAGCCTTGAAGGTAAATGTGAGAAGGGAGTGCATTCTGGGCACAGCGTCTGCCCATTGCCAGGAGCTAGCTGTCATTTGCTGTTGGTGGTAATAAGGGAGGTGTACACTGTGCAAGGCACAGAAAATGAAAATGGAATAGAGCATGGGGAAGAGCAAGTAGGTTGTTCTGGCTGAAACATTTAGTGCATGAAGGAAAGCTTAAGGAATCTGGAAAGGTAGGTAGACCAAAGCTGGATTAGGAAGCACTTTGAAAGCCCAAGCAAAGAAATTTCCATTTTTTCCTGGAGGCATTTGGGAGCTACTGGAGAATTTTAAGTAGGTAAATGGTGTGGTCAGACATGTGCTTTAGGAATATCATTTTATTAGCTATGTGAAAGCAAGATTGAAGAGAAGAGAGGATGGAGAGAGGGCTCCCAATTAAGAGTCTAATACTAAAGTCCAGGGAAGAAATAATTTGAAGGCACAAACAAAGGTGTTGATTTTATGAGTGGAATGAATAAATGAATGAATGAAGTATTTTTTAAGCTCTCATTATGTGCAAAATAATGTGCTAAGGAGTGGGGATGCAATTAGAAATGTAAAATAGTCTTCTCTTGAGGAGTTCACAAGCAGATGGGGGAAGTCACACATATGAAAGATTTTTTTTTAAATAATGTTTCATTTTTTCCTCCATTACATGTAAAAAATAATTTTTGACATTCATTTTTTTAAAGTTTTGAGTTCCAAATTCTTTCTTTTCTTCTACATAGGGAAGTCAGATCAAAAGGTCTCATGTTGCTTAGAGTACGGTAGCAAAGCAAAAATTAAGGCCTTTCATATCATTTCCACTAATAAAATCATATCATTTTCTGATATTGAACCCTTGATATTAAACCCTAGGCTTTGGTAATAAGAATTTTCTTTTTTGGGTCTTTACTTGTTGTGGCACCTACAGGAGCAGTTGGCCAGCTAGATCTCCACAGGAGTTTCTTCCCAGGTTAATGGACTGGAAACATCACTCTTATAAAAGCTCTCAGGTTCAGACTCTTGGGCTGTCTCTATCAGGGTCTCAGATGAGAAGGTAGTCAAGCTGGTGGTGGTGGGTCAGCTTGACTGGCTCATGCCGCTTCCTAACTCTCCCTCTGGGTGCCCTTGTTGCTTCAGAAGTGCCCCTTGAGATGGGTCCTGGAAAATAAAAGGCTTTCAGACACACGCTCCATAGTCCAATTGCCAACGTGAGTGGCAGTTGGTTGGTAATGGATGAGGATGTCTGGCTCTCTCTCTGCACAGGAACTGCTTCCTTAGATGATGGCTGAGAGGTCTGGGACAGACACAGGACCAGTGGTTAGGGGATGCTGCTGTTTCTGGGGATGCTCTGCCTATCTGTCCATTGTCAGTAGCTGGTTATCACTTGTTGCCTGTGTTGATGAAAAAGGTGTACTCTTCACCACAATGATTTCCCCCCTCCTTAATGACTGCGGGGCCTGGGCCAAAAGCCCATTGGTTTGGGGAACACTTCTATTCCCCAGGCTATTATGTTGGAAGCGGGCAGTGGGCAGTGAGGGGCAGGAAGAGAATGAGGACCCTTGTGTTCAGAAATCGTGTGTTTCTTACTAGTTAGCACTGATTAAACATAAACATGGAAAATCTGTTGTTTGGGCATGAGTCAAGCAGAAATTTCAGAATCTGTATTATTAATCAGTGAGCCATTCTGTATTATTAATCACCAGTACTGGTTTTGTACTATTCTGTTCTATGCACCAGTTCTGTCCACTGTTAGGCTGTACTGGTACCAGTTTGGGCTGCTCTGCATGACTTAATTAATTCATTGCTCATATTGTTTTGTATTTACCTTAGTTCTGAACTGTTTGGCATTATTAATTATTATAGTGGTCCACCATACCGTATCCCTCCCCACCTATGTTCATCTTTAATGAAAGCATCCCAGAAGGGATGCTACATTGATAAATACTCTCCCACACTGATAAATGATGACAAGCAGGACAATGGGGGGAACAAGGGACGTGCACACTAAGGGCACTGGCAGTCTGGAGTCCTGGACTATCTCCATCAAGATCTAAGAGGAATTATTGGTCAAGGTAGGGGTGGTTTGACCTGTCTGGCATATGCTGCCCCCTAGTCACCTGAGATAAGAGACAGGTGTAAGAAATTTGAGGGTGACAGAATCCATGAGACATGGCAGCCAATTGGATGTGAGGGAGTCAGAGATGGGGAGGAATTAAAAATGACTAGAAGATGACTAGAAGGTTGGTGGCATCCTCGATAGAAATAAGGAAGTTAAAAGGGAAAGGAGGTAAAGAGAAAGAGAATGAGTTGATAATAATAGCTAGTATTTTTATAGCATTTTTAAGTTTTGCAAAGCCCTTTAAGTTATCTCATTTGACCTTCACGACAACCCTGAGCTATTATTTTTGCCTTCATTTTACAAATGAAGAAACTGAGGCTCACAGAAGTTAAATGATTTGCCCAGCATCACAAAGCTAATAAGAGTCAGAGGCAGGATTCTGACATTTGAGACATCTAGGAGGCTATGAATTAAGTTTACTCTTGATTTTCTCCCATGCTTAACCTTTGCACCTCCATTTTAAGAAAAAAATTTATAGGAATATTTCCAACATTCTCCTCAACAACAGCACGATGAATAGAATGATGAACCTGGATTCAGGAACACCCGAATTTCAATCTGAACTCAGACATTTACTAGCTGCATAAATCTGGGCAGCTTCTACTTAATTTCTGTTGCTTCAGTTTCTTGTTTGTAAAACAGGGCTAATAAGAGTCCTTATCTCTCAGAATCTCAGAATTATTGTGAGATAAAATAAGGTAATATTTGAAAAGCCTTTTTGTAAACCTTAAAGCACTATTTTATGTTGGCTATTATTATTAATATTAATATGTTTTCTACATAAAAAACATTAGGAGCATAGATTTTTTCCAGGCAGAATTCTCTTTCTCCAGCCAGAAGAGAACAAAAGTAACATAGGAACACAAAGTCATACAGAAGATAAACTTAGAATATGACCCTGAGAGAAAGCAGAACAAAGAGAAAGTATGCTTTGACAGAAGTTAACAATTGAATGGAGCTGAGGCATGAAGAGAAGGGAGGGCTGAATGGAGCCTGAGTATTGCTCCTAAAAATCTGTGGGACTTTAGGCAAAGCATTTAACCTCTGGGGACTTAAGTTCCTTCAGTTATAAAATGGGGAAGGGCCGGTACTAGATCTTTAAGGCCCCTTCCAGCTCTAAAGTTTATATTCTCTTCTAGGTCTCAGGGGTATGTTAGTACACTGAAGAGTTGGGAACAAACTTTTCCCACTTCCTAATTTAGTTCAAGACCTGCTCTGCTCTCAGCCTTCACTTTAAAAACAACAAAATTTGTTAATGTCAAAATGAATTGAAATCTCTTAAAATGTTATCTTTCTTCAACATTCCTTTATCCTAAGAAAAGTGCCATTTAGAATAGAAGACAAAACTATAGCAAACTCAAGAGCGTGTCTTTTTTGTTTTGTTTTGTTTTAAAAAGCCCTTATCTTCTTTCTTAGAATCAATACTAGGTATTGGTTCCAAGGCAGAAGAATTATAAGGGTTATTGCCCGGGGTCACACAGCTAGGGAGTGTCTAAGGCCAAATTTGAACCTAAGACCTCCCATCTATGGGTCTGGCTCTAAATCCACTGGGCCACCTAGTTGCCCCCCTTGTTTTGCTTTTTTAAATCCTCACCTTCTGCCTTAGTTTCATTTCTAAGATAGAAAAGCAGAAAGGGCTAGGCAATTGAGGTTAAGTAGCTTGCTCAAGGTCATCTACCTAGAAAGGAAGTGAGGCTAGATTTGAACCCAGATCCTCTAAACTTCAGGCTTGGTGCTCTATCTACTGGGCTATCTAGCTGCCCCACTGTGCTATGTAGCTGCTGTAGGCATATAATTTTTATGGGAGCTGATTTACAGTTGATATAAAGATAAAAACTAGTATTTACATAATTTATTCTTTCCTCTCCAAGTTTCTGGTACATTTCATTGTTAACTTTGACTCGAGGGAAAGAAGGACTAAGTCACTGCTATAGTCTGAAATTCATATTTTTTCCTGTGGGTTAGACATGCTTTGGGGGGACAACATTAGCTTCTCTTCTCAGCTTATATAAAAGGATGAATGAGGGTTTCAGAGATGAGGGGAGGCAGTAAGATTCAAGACTAAAGGAATAAAGGTTAATTAGCTCTCCTTCCCCAAACCCAGACAATAAATTGTGGATGGTTATAGCTCACATTTACTGGTACCCTTCCCAAGAAACATATTTTAGTTTTTAAAAGGGTCTTCTGGAGCCATGTTTTGATACAAAAAGAATGGTTCTAATCATGCATTTCAAGCAGATGATATTGGCAGCAGGTGGACTTTTCACTGCCTTTACAATCATACCAGGTCAGGATGACAGGGAACATTTCCCTAATTTGGGTGTCAGCGTGGTGCAAGGACCAGGCTAATCTCCTCTCTAGAATTCCAAATTTAATATATAGCACATAGGCTGAAGTGAGCATCCTCCATTGTCTTGACCTTTTGTCTTGCCATTGGACTTGGATGACTGATGACTTTGTGCATCTCTGTGTCACTGAGTTCATGAGCAAATCAAGCCATCCCCGTGATATAATTGGTTCTCTTCAAAAACGAAGCATGGATGCCAGCAAGGCAAAGATGAGGTGCTGGAGGACCACCATCCAAATGCTTCCCTAAAGAATAAAGCCCTTCTCTTCTGTGCTGTAACTCTCGAAGATGAGCCTCTTAGCTACTGTCCATAATTAAGATGAAGCAAAATGCAAGTTTATCATAGATTCATATGGAAAATGCAGTTTTCCTTCTCAGTCTCATGTGATCTATTGACTTGTTCTAATCCATTTATGGAAAAAAAGACTCTTTCTTAGAATCAGAGATATTCTTACCTTTACCTTCAACTTCAATATTTATAAAGATTTATAACTTACTCTTACTAATAACTTAATAGTTATTTAATCTAATAAGCTATTATTAATAATAAAACTATCATTTATTAGAGAAGGAAAGCCAGATCTAAATATATTATTTGCTTTGCAAACACTCCACAGCACCACAAAGATAAACAAATATAGTAACCAAGGACAAAAATGACAAATAACAACAGAGAGACCATTAAGAGATTTAAAAAAGAAAAGAGTAGACATTTCCTAGCTGTGTGACCCTGGGCAAGTCACTTGACCCCCATTGCCTAGCCCTTACCACTCTTCTGCCTTGGAACTAATACATAGTATTTATTCTAAGGCGGAAGGTAAGGGTTTTAAAAAAGAGAGAGAGAAAGAAGAGTAAATGCAGAAGTCATAATGGAAAATCAGGCCTGAAACATTGTGAACTAAATAAACCATGAAACCCTCTACCTATGGAAGAATCAATGTTTTTCATGGGTCTAAATTACAAAAGGGGAGGGAGCATAAATGGGGAGAAGAAGGAGATATGTTTGGATAAGCATTACATTTCGTAAAATACATCTAATATGCCTCTACAATAGGAATATGTATACCATTAAACTTGAATAGAACAGTAGCTAGCCATATGAAATTGACCTTAAAATGCAAAAGTAGAGTATATGGGCAGCCAGGTGATGCAGTGGTTGGAGTATGAAATGATGAAAAGGAAAACTCTATCTTTGATCTAACTAAACTTTTATTAAGATAAAAACCGGAGCTGCACCAGCCTGAAATTAAAGTGCTGGACCTGTATACAGCCAAGAAGATATATTCCTTAGTTCAAATCTGGCCTTAGGCTCTAGTTGTGTGACTCTGAACAAGTCACTTAACCCTGTTTGCCTCAGTTTCCTCATTTCTAAAATCAACTGGAGAAAGAAATGGCAAAGCACTCCAGTATCTTTGCCAAGAAAGCCCCAAATGGAGTTGCAAAGAATGAGATATGACTGAAAAACAAACAGTGGAGTATATAAAGACCTTATTTTTTACATCACAATTCCTGCCACAAGTCATAGAAGTCAAGGCTTACATATTCCTTCATTTGTCTCTTAAGTTTTTTTAACAAGCCACATAACATCACCTTCATGCTATACAGAGGAATATATAATGTACTCTCATCAAGTCAAGGCTAACAGTGAAGAGAAAATAATGAAGCTTAGAGAAAAGAATGGATGAGGAAGCAAAAGGTAACACAGCAAAATGGAGAAAACTTGTTTCAGTGGGAGAAAGGATTATCATTTTTGTTGTTCGGTCTTTTCAGTCATATCTGGCTCTTTGTGAGCCTATTTGGGATTTTCTTGGCAAAGATAATAAGGTGATTTGCCATTTCCTTCTCCAGTTCATTGATAAATGTTCCCATTTGTGGAGGGAGGAAGCTACTCTATAAAAGATCTGGACCTTGCAATGAGTATAATCTACCAAGATTTGGTCCTTAAGATGAGAACATTTCTGATCCCAAAGAGATCTAAAAAAAAAGAAAGAAAGAAAGAAAGAAAGAGAGAGAGAGAGAGAGAGAGAGAGAGAGAGAGAGAGAGAGAGAGAGAGAGAGA